>NW_007251310.1:135424-165997 GCF_000164805.1 Carlito syrichta | reverse complement strand
CGATCCTTCCACCTCAGTCTTCCAAGTAGCCAGAATTACAGGCATGCGCTACCACGCCCATCTGATTTTTTGATTTATTGTAGAGATGAGGTCTTGCTGCCCAGGCGGGCTCAGGCAATCCAGTCACCTCAGCCTCCCAAAGGCGCGGGATTACAGGCTGAGGCACCGAGCCCGGCAAACTCCATACATTTTTCTGTGATGATGTTGATGGTGAGGAAGTGCCAGGCTGCAGAGACAAATGAGAGCCCTGTCCTCATGGAGCTTACAGCCTGTTTGAGGAGACAGATGTTAATTAAACAATCATACAGGCATAAAATTACCTGTGCAGGGACCTGATCTGCATGTGAGGGACAGAGAAGGCCTTCCTGAGGGAGTGCGACTTGAGTTTAGACCTGAAGGATGTCTGCATTTACTAGGCAAAACAGGGCAGGAAGGGCGGGATAGTCTGGGTGGAAGAGCTGGTGCAAAGTCCCTGTGGTCATTTGAAAGACAGAAAGGCGGTTGGTGTGGCAGGGTCCCAAGCAGATGAACAGGGGCAGAGCAGTGGACAGAGCCTACATGCAGAACTTTGTGGGCTGTGCTTAGGATTTTCCCCTCTTTCAAAGCCAGGGGTAGTCACTGCAGGGTTTTAAGCAGCAGAGACATGTGATCAGTCACGTTGTCCAGAGGTTGCCGGCTGCCCTGGAGAATGGCCAGGAGCTGAGCTGCGTGGAGCCATGCTCTTCGGAGGCCAGTGTCTCCCCTGCTCCCTTGATGGTGATGAGGACTGTCTGCAGTGACAATCCAGGCACTCGGGACCCACCCCAGACCTGAGGGATGCCCATGGGTGGGGACTGGTGGCCACTGTCGTCAGACGAAGTTCAGAAACGCCACTATGGGACAGGTGAAAATGAAGAGAGCCAGGCTGCCCTTTAACAGCAGTGTTTAAAAAGTTGCTTCCCGAAGACCTAAGACCATGACTTGGCCAGCTGAATTTTGTGTTTTGCCTATGGCTCTGTGTTTTCTTGAGAATGGTCAAGCTAGAATGAGCGCAGGAATGGAAGTCAGTTCCCAGTGGTTTTCAGTCATTCATGTTCCCAGCCTGGTCTCAGGTTTTCTGTGAGTGCAGGGAGGCTGCTGGCACTACCCCCATCCCAGGAGAGCGCTCTCCTGCCTCTCTGAATTAACGTTGTGCTGATGTGAGCTCCAGATTTTTACCCCAGAGGTACCCTATCAAATGGCAACAGAATGCAAATGGGTGAACATCTGCACTTCTGTGTCAGCTAGTGTCATACCGACATTTTGTGGAAGGCAGCAAGGTGAGCCTGGGTTCTGGGGTCAAACAGAACTGGCTTAGAATCCCAGCTCTTCTGCTAACTGCCTGTGTGACCTAGGGCAGGGTACTGAACATCAGCCTTCTCTCTCTCCCTCTTCCCCTGTCCCCCTTTTTGTTCTAAAGTGTTGGGATTGTTAAATTAAAAGATAAAGTAGGCCAGACGTGGTGGCTCACGCCTATAATCCCAATACTTTGGGAGACCCAGGCAGGAGGATTGCTTGATCCTAGGAGTTTGAGACCAGTCTAGGCAACTTAATGAGACCTCGTCTCTACAAAAATAAAAAAATTAGCTAGGTGTGGTGGCCCATGCCTGTAGTCCCAGCTACTTGGGAGGCTGAGGTGGCAGGATCGCTTGAGCCTGGGAGGTCGAGGCTGCAGTGATACATGATTGTGCCACTGCATTCCGGTCTGATCAACAGAGTGAGGCTCCAACTCAAAAAAAACAAACAAACAATTAAGTATATTCGATATCCAGTGCATAGTAGATGCTCAAGAAATTGTAGGCTATCCTCTCCCTACTTTCCCATACACACATTTTTTCCTCCTACCACCATGGGTAGAAAGAACCTGGATGCTGATGGGCATACTTGTGTGATATTTCCAGCTTTCTATAGAGGTTTTCCACCAACGTTCATCTGTCCGTCCCTTCATCCATCCATTCATTTATTCACTCATTCATTCAACTTGACTGAGTACCTACTACAAGACAGAACGAGAAACTAGGAATCAGAAGTGGATGCTCATTGAAGATTGCTCTCCAGAAGCAGGAAAAAAATATGACTTGAAAAAACAAAAGAGGCAACAATTTGATGTCTAGTCCCTATGCTGTGGTTTTCCACACTGGGAACGAAAGTACTTCCAAAGCCAATTTCCTTCTTGAGAAAGGCTACAGTAAGACAGTACTACTGCCTGGCTGGTGTCAATGTGGCGCCAGGGCCCACTGCTCCTCCCTGCTGCCTGGAGCTGGGGTGGAACAGCACCCACTTGGGCTCAGGGTGTGGGTGGAATGACCAGAGTCCTGCCCCAGAGGGATAAGGCATGCAGCGCAGCACCAGTGGGGGGATTTATTTATTGAGGCAGGTGGTTACTGGGGATTAGGATATCCTGCATCATGGGCTCAGGTTTTTTATTTTCCTGTTGGAAAAAAGTAATACTAATAGAGCCTTGCAAAATGGTCCTCTGAGGCTCCACCTAACTTCCAGACCTGTAATTCCAAAGTGCTTAGGAGGCTAGATAAACTTGAAGTGGATCCAGGTTCCCAGCTGTGAAGACGGTTGTATCTGTCCCTGTCTCTGGCTGGCTCTTACCCTCAATCCAAGTCTTGGAGACCAGCAGTTAAGAAGGCTGACTGACAAACCAGTGTGACCACACATCAGAGAAAGTCCCAGTGACACAAAGTAGGCTTCTCCTCTGGGGAAGCCTGCTGACCTGGGCCTTTCTCAAGGCTCTTATCACCCAAGGCTCTTGCTGCCAGCAAATGGAGGAGGCACTGGTCTGAGATGCCGGGAGGTCTATTATCTCACTTCAATTCTGCTAGAACTCTGGGTGACTCTGAAAAAGTCATTTATCCAGCTCAGTTAACCTCATGTAGCCTCCATTTAGTCTTGTAATTATTGGGCCATACATAGAGGATTACAGAAGAACTTCAAACTGTAACATTCTATCATTTCAACCCACAAATATGGCCATTTGTGTTATCTTTTGTATTTTTGTCACATAATTTTTCTGCTAATAGATTATAAAGCTCCTTGAAGAGTAGAACACTGCCTTATATATCTTGGAACTTCCTAAAATATCTAGCAGAGTACTTTTTACATAGTAGATGCTTTAAAGATGCGTTTAGTTCATTGATTATATATGGGTATAAAGAACCTTACACAGAACCTATTGGTGACTACTTCTGTGAATGTTCCAGAATAGAGAACAACTGGTGTCCATCCTGAGTGGCTGCAATCGACAGATTGAAAAACCAATCAAGGCCGTCAGCAGGGTGGCAGCACACGAATGAGGTAGTGTGGAGGGAGGTAGACTGCTTCTCTACCTGCAGTTCCTTTCAAGTACAATAAAGGAAAAGTGGGACCTTCCGACAAAGGACTTACTCATCTCCCTTCACTCTTGGCATTTGAAGCTTGCCATGCTCTTTTCCAGTTTCTGTCTCAGTATTATGTGTGGCAGAAGGGTTTTTGGGAATTGTGTCACAGCCAACCAGTACTGAAACTGATCATTTCTGACCTCTGAAACACCCAGGTCATGTTATCTGTCAGATCCCTGGAGTTTAAACTCCAACCCAGCTATGAAATCCTTTAATTTGGTGGGAGTGTGTATGTGTTTCTAGCCATTTTCCATGTGCCATGTCCTGTGTGTATACATTTATGTGTGTGACTTTACACCATGGATGCTTTGAAAATTGCTAAGTTATTCACACAATAAATGGAAACTTTCATGTTGGTTAATGTGGCAACAACTTTAGGGGTTTAGGGGTTCCATCTCTTTTTTTTCTTGAGTTGGAGTCTCACTCCGTCGCCCAGGCTGGAGTGCAGTGGAACGCTTATAGCCATCCCTGTGTCAACCCCCTGGGTTCCAGTGATCCTTCTGCCTCAGCCTTCCAAGTAGCCAGAACTACAGACGTGTGTTATCAAGCCCAGCTATTTTTTCTTTTATTGTAGAGATGATGTCTTGCCACGTTACCTAGGCTGGTCTCAAACCCGCGGGCTCAGGCAATCCACTCACCTCGGTCTCCCAAAGTGTTGGGATTACAGGGATCACACATATGAAAAGTATGGCTTTAAAGAAGGCGTGGGTACAGATATGGAGGAATGCTAGGTGGGGTTGGTTAATGCCGATAGTTACTATTATAAGGCCTAGTTGGCTGGAGGTAGAGAATGCAATGAGCCCAGCCAGGGGTTTCATCTTATTGAACACAGGTTCTTGGGTTTGTAGGGCATAGAACTCTTCAACCCCAGTGGACTTTCATGTTGACGGGTTCAGTGAAACTAAGAAGTTAAGTAGCAAAAGAAAAAAATCAACACTGTTCAGAGGAGGGAGTATAGGTACCATTGATCACTAGTTTGCAGCTAGAAAAGAGCTGCTTTGAGACCATCAGCTACAACTGCTTTCAAGAGGCACTGGGAGTGAGGGTGTTAGAAGTATGAGAAAGATTTCTCTGGTGTCTCGAGGTAGGAAAATCATCTTTGGGTTTCAGGAAGGACTGGAAGTTGGGAATTAACTTTCTTATGAGTGTTTCTTTGGATTTGTGCTGTCACCTCTTGGCCATTGGTATCTGTGATTGATTGCCTCTGTCTTCTACAGCTTGGAATTGCCATTGGGTTCTTGGTTCCTCCTGTTTTGGTACCCAACATTGAAGACCGTGACAAGCTTGCCTACCACATCAGCATCATGTTCTATATAATAGGAGGTGTGGCCACTCTCCTTTTCATCCTTGTTGTCATCGGTAAGGTCCTTAATAGACTGATGAGGGTCAGGGGTGGAAAGGCAGGGGGGGTTTGGCTGACCTTGGTGGGACCCTTGTGAACATGCCCTAAACACCACGGACATTTACAGAAACTGGAGGCTGGGCTTCTTATGGTCTTCAAATGTTTTAGCCTGAGCAGTTGCCCTGATTCAGTGCCAGCTGGTCCTGTGTGCTTTGCTAGTGACTCAGGAAAGGCTTATTTGTAATTGACCAGTTCCCCAATCCCATCTCACCAGAGGTAATGGGTAGACTGCTGGTTCCCTTGATGAAACTCCAGTGAACGCTTATGCTACCACAGGCACTATGCTAAGCGTGCCTGGTCATGTTTAGTCAACAACTCTATGAGCAAGATGCCATTAAACACGGAGAAAAATTAGACTCATAAGAAGTTTAATAAGCTAGTCAAGGTTAGATAACTAGTAAGTGGCAGAGATTGGATTAAAGTCCAAGGTTGTCTAACTTCCAACTCTAACTTTCTGAAAAACAAAACAGAAATTGACACACAAATACTAATAATCTCATAGATTTTGTTTTTGGAGATGAGTTCTCACTATGATACCCAGATTGGTCTTGAACTCCTGGGCTCAAGCAGTCTTCCTGTGTCGGCCTCCCAAATGTTGGGATTATAGGCATGAGCCACCACACCTGGCCAATCTCATAGATTATCCTGATAATACCTGGGAATCATATTTCTTTAATACTTAAAAAAAAATTGTTAAGAGTAACATAGGAGCCGGGCTCGGTGGCTCAGCCTGTAATCCCGTGCCTTGGGAGGCTGAGGTGAGTGAATTACCTGAGCCTGCAGGTTCGAGACCTGCCTGGGCAACTTGGTGAGACCTCATCTCTACAATAAATTAAAAAAAATCAGCCGGGCGTGGTAGCGTGCGCCTGTAGTTCCAGCTACTTGGAAGGCTGAGGCGGAAGGATCGCCGGAGCCCAGCAGGTCGAGGCTGCAGTGGCCGGGAGCGGCCACTGCACTCCAGTCTAGGCGAGAGAGTGAGACTCCAACTCAAACAAAAACAAAAACAAAAACAAAAAACAAAAAAAAGAGTAACATAGGCTCATTGTGAAAAATTCTACAAAACAAAAAATCATAAAGAAAGGAGTGACCATGAATTTATCTTTGTACAAATTAATCCCAACCTCCAAATTCAGATTAATATTTTATATGCTATACATTTAATCGGTGAGGTATTGGGTAATACAATTTTTTATTCTCTTTTTTTTTAAGCTGGGTAATGTTATATGGGCTGTGATACATTCAGAAGCAGCAAGGTAGAGGTTTCTAATTTGTTAGTCACCTGTCTAAAGGTTAACCAGCTTTCTTCCTAATCCCTGAAAGTGCCACCTCACATGTTAAAGGTCTCATTTCTGCTTGTTGACTCTACCTCCTGAGGCAAATAGTTCTGTAACTGGGTACCTCATTCTGCCATTCTCACTGGATCATTCCCTCCCTGGGTCCAGGATGAGGAAAGCTGCTTAGGGGCTATTAAAAGCTGGCAGAATGTCTTAGACAGAGGCCTGGGTGCTCCTGGAAAGGTGAGGAGCAAGGGAGCTGACGCCGAGAGCAGGGGAGAAGGACACAGCCAGGGGCCTCCCAGCTGGACTTTGAGTTTTACACTGTAATGTGTCCAGCTCCAAATTCTTGTGTTTGTAGCAGATGAGGGCCTTGTTCTTTGCAGCTGAAAATCTGGACGTGGAACATTTCTGTGTTTCGGCATTTGATTATCAAGCACAGATCAATAGTCGCTAATTGAGTAAAGATCTGATAAACCTTATTTGAATTCTGTTTTCTGGTTGCCAAGTCCTAAGCCAACAACACCTGCTGATGCAGAGATACGTTTCCATCTTGCCTTGCATTCTTTCCCTTGATGGAAGGGGAGGTAAACAGGTAAGATCCTCAGGCCTATTTCCTTAGAAGGAGGAAGCAGGGCTCTGGAGTCAGGGTGTTTTCTAGGTAGGGGCCCCTTTGATCTGCCAGAAGGTAAACCTCATTTCCAGAGCTTCCTCTGACAGTCTGCTGGCCTTTTAGGAGCGCTCTCATGGGGCGTGGGGAGGCCACATGGCGCTTGTGTGAGGACCAGTTTGGCCAAATGGCTCTTAAGCCAGTCTGCTCCCAGAGAACTGAATGGTAGTCAGTGCAGTCAAAATGATCATACCAGTTGTACTAAAATTATCATATAAATGGGATGGTTTTCCCCCTGCCCATCTCCAACCCTTCATGTCAGAGCATCTGTTCCTGCAGGAGCGTGTGTGAGTCTTCTTGTCTCTTTCATGAGGCAGAGATCCGATTCAGACTTGGGGAAACTGGGGTGAACTCCAGGTTTTTCCTACAGAAGATCCCTTTATCAGCTGCCACGTGCCAGGATCTACCAAGCATGGGCAGCACAGGCCTTTCCCCTTGGGAGGACTTCTGGTGCTAAACCACTAACTGGACTCACTCATCCCAAAGTCTCAGCTTCTGCTGCTTCTCCATCCACGTGTTGCTGGTGTATTTTTTCAGTGCTCTGCGGCATGTTATTTGCTGGTTATTTCCTTGATCTTTGAACACTGCCTGGGCGGCCCAGTGATTTCAGCCTTCTAGAGGCCATGAAGAAAACGCAGTCAAAGGACCATTTGCTCAGCCTCAGACTGTGAGAAGCAGCCTCGAGAGAGGAGGGTGTAAAGGGTTTCATTGAAGAATTTCTGTTTTCTTTGGCAGCCATGGCTCCTCAGATATGGAGCCGACTCTGCTGGGGTGGGGCTGTGGGAAGTTTCAGTCCTCTCTGTTTCCTTTCAGTGTTCAAGGAGAAGCCTAAACATCCCCCCAGCAGGGCCCAGTCCCTGAGCTATGCCTTGGCGTCCCCTGATGCTTCGTACTTGAGTTCCATCGTCCGGCTCTTCAAAAACCTCAACTTTGTGCTTCTCGTCATCACCTATGGTAAGGTGCAGGTGTGTCCAGGAGTGCATTCGAACCCGTACCGTGAGATGAGAGGCCCTGAGGTGTCTCTGTGTCGTACTCTTGCCAGATCCCAAATGTGTGTGTCAAGGTGTTACACAGAGTCAACCAGAAGACACAGCCAGGCCCAAGGGCCTTTGCGTGTGCTGTAAAGTCCACCTGGAAAATAATTCCTTCTCGCGTCAGGTGACCTGACAGATGCCCTTTGTTCCTCTTGGTCTCATCTCATTGTCCCTTCTGTGGAGTGGAATTGTCATCTGTCTTCGCTCTTACCATGCTGTTCCATGTACATCTTCACACTTACTGGGTTTAAAGACCCTTTCCAGTTCTACCTTTCCATAGCCTGTCTCTCCCTGAGAGTGGGATTTAGGTTTTCATCTTTATAGCTCCTCAGCAGTGGCCAGCCCGCGGGTGTTCCAGTTGTTCTTGAGTGTATTCATGAATGCAAGCATGAGCCACTCTTCAGCCAGTGCTCCCTCATCTTGCATCATTGCCTTCTCTTTTACCTGAATGCATGACAGCAGCCCTCTTTCATTTCATTTTCTTGGTTTTTGACAAGATTTGAATCTTCATGCTAGTGTATTGGCTTGCCTTTCCAGCAGGGTGTTTTCTGCATCTTCCTTCCAGCATTTAATGAGACTGTTGGATCAAAGGCAAGGACAGAGTCTCATGGCATCCTGTGTGTCCTACAGATGAACACTAGGCTGTTACTTGATACTCTTAGTTCAAGCGCTACTGATCTGCCCAGCTGTGTTGCTGTTCAGCCTCTATTTGACCACTTAAGCCCCCAGTTAAGTTTGATTAAAATCAAGAGTTAACAAGTATATAACACTCTCAGTAACCATATGAAACACAGACACGAGATTGGTTCGACATGACTTATTCTTAGTGAAGCCTCAGTTGGCTTTGACCTCATGTGTTTTGTAGGCTCAAACTCTATTTTGTTGTATAACAACAATAGCATTTGCTATGTGCCAAGTACTTTTCATACATGATTTTATTTAACTCCCACTACACCCATGTGATGGAGGGTACTATATTAACCCCATTTAACAAATGGAGGCAACTAAACTCAGACTAGATAACTAGCCCGAGGTCATAATATCTTTTAAGTGGCAGAGCCAGTGTTGAAATATAGGTTGTCTGACTTCCAAGTTTGACATTCTTTTTTCTTTTTTTTGAGCTGGAGTCTCGCTTTGTCACCCAGGCTGGAGTGCAGTTGCACGTTCACTACCACCTGCAGGTTGACCTGCTGGGCTCAGGAGATCCTTCTTCCTCAGTCTTCCAAGTAGCTGGAACTGTAGGCGTGTGCCACCATCCCTGGCTAATTTTTTAATTTTGTTGTGGAGACAAGGTCTCTTCAAGTTCCCCAGGCTGGTCTCGAATCCCTGGGCTCAGGCAATCTTCTTGCCTTTGCCTCCCAAAGTGCTGGGATTGTAGGCATGAACCACCGTGCCGGGCTGAAGTTAGATATTCTTAATGCCTAGTCCATAATTGCCGGCACTCCTTCCTAGAATTGTACCAGGGTTTCATTTTAGACTAATCAATGCCCTTTATCTCAAAGTGTTTATCTGCTGAGGCACTAGGTAAGAGGTGGTGTCATCCTGGTAGAGAGTCCATCCTGTTTTTAACAATTAGATGACCTCTTGATTGGAATGAATAGCTCTAGATCACTAGACTCATTTTTGAGGTCTCAGATCTCCATTTCACATTCCCTCCAGTTTCTCAGTTCTCTTTGAGCATGTCTCTGCATTCATCTGTAAAGTAAATATAAAGTTTCCAAAACTTAGAGATGTACAACTAAGGAAGCTGTGAGTTTCCCATCAATGCATTGGTGCATTCGAGCATCGATGGGACCAGCCACTTGGTGGGAATGTTGTGGGGAATCTCAGGCTATGGATGGTGAAACTGGATGACCATTGGGGTCCCTTGCAGATTCAGGATTCCATGATTGCAAGAACTTTCACTTTTTCTTAGAGGTAAATATGTTGAGCGCATTGACCTTTGACCACCATAATAAACCTTATTGCACCTGACAACAGGGTATTAGAGGCTTACCGTGGGATTCCAGGGTGAATGAATGGTTAATAAATGTTTTTCTTTGGCTGAAGTGGTGATAGTGGTGGCAGCTGGGCAGTGGTCCCATTCCAGAGGCTGTGGTCTTCAGCTCTGAGGCTGTCGATGTTAGGCCAGGTCACTGACCCATGAAAGCAAGAAATGAAAGCAAAACGTACCAGGAACATTGTTGCTCCTGCTCATTGAGGGGCTCAGCTCTGGGCCATGCTGTGGAGAGAAAGTAACTCCTCCTTCTTCCTCTTGCATGACTAGTTACTTCTGTGGTCATTAACCTGGCAGAGTGGTTTTAATCGTGTACTTTTGGACACTCTTCCTTATCAATTTGGTTAAATGATAACACAGGAAATAAATGGGAAAGCACTTCTTGAAGGGTGGAGTGAGGACCTTAGAAAACCTGCTGGTGCAACAAGGACACCAGCAAAAATTGTCCATTTTTTCAGAGCTTTTGACAAAAGGCTTGTAACAATCCAAATGATATCTATTCAAGAAAAATGACTGAATATCAGTAAGAACAATGGGCTTCATGTTGTAACTTGCCTTGTTTCAATCCTCTTGACTACTGCAGCCTTGTGGCATGGAGCTGTGACAACCAGCTGCTCCATAGCCTTTGAAGGGAGCAAAACAAGCTTGGAGCTTCATATAGAGCATGGCTACAATTTGACCTATCTGCCAGATCCCGGGGAAAGCTCCACTGACAGGACACGCCTATATTTTACCTGACTTGGCATTTGTTTGCTCAGTGGGAAAAGCACTATCTTCAGGGCACTTGTTGAAAACAGTCATTGGCACTGTTTTACATTGCAGTGGTCTGAGGTGGCAATACAAAAACAAAAACCTTAAAAGTAAAATCTGGAGATTGTGAGGTTCACAGAGGGCTTTGAAAAGCTCTGACGTGTTCTTAGGGATTTGGAAGTACATATTCATGTGCAGAGCTGTGCATCTGCTCTGGAAAGACTTGAGAAAACTCTAACCTTTCACCTCTGGCTGACCTTGAGGCTCTGCACCAGCAGGAAGTAAAGGCTAACTAAGGCAGAGTTGTCAGCTGCCTGCAGGAGCTTTGAAGGGGAACGTCTGCAGAGGAGTTCTTCTGCACAGGTAGGACACTTACTGGTTTAATGCGTTTGAGGAAATCTCTGTCCAATCATTAGTTTACTACTAAGCAAATTGGGCAGAATTTCAGTGGCTGCACGTGGCAAAGAATAAGACTTGCAAAGAAATAGGAAAGTGTGGCCCATACACGGGAATAAAGGTGGTTAATACAAACTCCCTGAAGAAGCCCAGGTGTTGCTCATAATAAGACAAAAACTGTAAATCTACTATTATAAGTATGTTCAAAGGATTAAAGGAAATCATGTCTAAGGATTAAAGAAAAGTATGCAAATGATGTCTTGCTGAATAGAGAATATCAATAAAGAGACAAATAAAAAACTAAATAGAAATTCTGGAGTTGAAAAGTGCAATAAATGAAACGAAAAATTCACTAGCTCAACAGCAAATTTGAACAAGCAGAAGAAGGAATCAGCAAACTTCAAGATAGGTCAAATGAGACCATCCAGTCTTAAGAACCTTAAGGAAAAGAAAATAAAGAAAAATAAATAAAGCTTCAGATTCCGATGGGATACCATCAAGCCTGCCAACATATGCAAAATGGGATCCCCAGAAAGCCAGGAGGCAGAACAACAGAAAGAAAATTGTCATCTAACTTGAGGTAGCGTCAAACTAGAAACACATTTCACTTCTGAGCCTCTGGAAGCATTTGACTCCATTGTGTAAAGATAGAATTTATTAACATTTGTCTCAAAGGGCTGGGATTATCTCAATTAGAGTGAGTTAAACTAACCTGGGAGTTTTTTACACATTTCATGACAAAGAACCACAAACCCTATTTCTGTTGTACAGAATTTGACTTGGTGATAGGGCTCTTTGCCAACAAAAAAAATGATTCTTAGGTTTAATCACAGATTTGGAAAAAAAATATTTATTGAGCCACTCTTGTGTGTCATGCATCATATTAATTGCCTTATATGCTTATCTTATTAATCTTTAAAACAAACCTAGACATTAGACATAGATACTTTATTTTAAACTGAGGCTCTGAGAGATTTGGTTCTCTACCCATAATAGGACAGCTAACAAGCAATAGAGCTTAGATTTAAATTTCTCTCTGTCTGATACAAAGCCCATCTTCCTAACTACTGCACCATTTTGCCTCCCCATACAGAAAGGTGCCTCTTGGAGACAGATCCAGGGCTCTTTTCTCAGCTTCACTTGCCTGAGTTTTCATTTTGGTCTGTGTGGAGAAGTGTGTCCTTCCTCACTTTCACTCCTCCAGACCAGCTGCCTGAGGATTAATTACTTCTGGAGTTCTAGGGTCTTGGAGCAGGACCATCTGTACATCTTTGGGACTTGGAGATGATGCGGGTCTCAGTCTCAGTGTGTCTAAGGTTTATAGGTCATTATAAAGATAGTGTTTGGCACTTAATCCAACTGAGAATCTCTGCGGCCTTCTCCCACTGTCTTTGTTCCAAACTAAACCAAACAGCAATAACAAAAGCCTTCTATAAATTCAACTGGATACTTTGAAATCCCCAGAATTATCCCAATCTCCCAATATCCCTGCACTTTCTGGTTGGGCTTTGAAGAATGAAATGGTTTATCTTTTTTACATCGAACATATGATGTTTTCATTTTTTCTGAATTATATGCACTTAAGGGCATGCAGCTCAAAATCAAGCTGATGGCATTTCATGGGCTCATGTGCTGGGTATAGGTAGACATGTCTTGAGGTAAGAGCCTTGAGTGCTGGACCCATGACTCATGAGGAATGGAAGGGGTCTGAGTTTTGGTGTCCACTCTGCCAGTGACTGAGTATACCACCTTCACTGATTTTGTGCCCATCATTCATTTGTCTAATACTCCCTACCCCTACCATAAAATAGTAATGACATTGACTTCTCATTGGAGTGCTCTGAGTGGAGGTGAAGGCTTTTATTATTTGTTTATTTATTTTTGTGAGAAAGCAGGTTTATTGAGAGGACAGAAAAGCTCCCACAGTGGGAGGGGACCAGAAGGGGTTGCCCTGAGGTGAAGACTTTTAATGCAATTGTGAATAATAAAGATATATGGCATACTTCAAATTGCCATTGTGTTGGTGAACTTGCTGCTTTCTAATATTCTTTCTTTGGTCTGAACTAGATAGACTTCACCAAATGAGGAGTTACTCTCTTGCAGCTGGTGATACTGCATTTGTAGTGACTTTCCAGGTGGTTCTTCAACTTTGTCCACTGCCCAGAGCTGAGGTGTAGTGATAATTGAAGACCTTGGAAGAAATCTGGGATTCAATTGTTGTGGGCTTTTTCCTGGGTTTCTGACCACATCATCCTTAGAGGCAGTGTTGAGTGTTGATAAAATAAAGGACCTCTAGTTAAATTTGAATTTTAGATAAACAGCTAATACTTTTTAATATTGTCAATGAAAGATGCCAAACTCTGTAAAATATTTAGGAAGGTTTATTCTCAACCAGATGTTAGTGACTTAGGCCTGCGACACCACCGTACCAAGAGGTCCTGAGAACATAACCCGAAGTGGTTATATTGTAGCTTGGTATATACATTTTAGGGAGACAGAAGTTACAATAAACCATAAATCCATACATGTGAGATACACATTGTTTCGGCCCAGGAAGGCAGTATCTCTCCAAGCAAGGGGGTGTGCTAGTCATAGGTGGATTCAAAGGTTTCTTGATTGGCAGTTGTTAGCTAGGGTTACGCTTTGTCTAAGACATTATGAAATCAGTAGATGGAATGCTGAGTTGAGATAAGGGGCAAGTTGAGGAAGTTAAGTTTCTTGATATGTAGCTGAGGCCTCAGGTGGCAGCCTTGAGAGAAGAGATGGCAAATGTTTAGCTTTTCTGGAGATCCTTGGGAAGGAGATTCTGTTCAGATGCAGATTTCCCCAAGAGGTGTCATTGTAGGGTCATAAAATACTTTTTATTTCCTTCTTTATCTGTTATGTGATGTTATATGCCAGAGTCAGGTTGGAAAGTAAATCGCATTATATTGGAAATAAAAACCCATCTAATTATACTTTGTAGTGTGTGATTCCTCTTAGGAATTTGGCAAGATAAAAAAAAAGTCAGTCCTGAGTCCCCCCTCTTGGCCAAAAATAATTCTATGGAGTGCATGTGTAGGCCAGCATTATGGGGGAAAGACATGGCTTGACCTGATTTTATAGCCAATTGTTTAAGGGACAAGAGAGAGTCACATCTTGGATATAGTCTGAAAAAAAAAATCTGGATCAGATCTATTTTGTGAGCTATCACGATCCTGGCCTTTCATTGTATCCTTTTTCTTTTCCTGTATGTATCTGGCATAGCATTTACAAGAGACATGTAATGATAGCATGTGGTAAGTATTGTAAAAGTGGTAAAGATGATGCATCTAAGAAAGTTTCAGGTAGTATCGGAGGGCATTAACAACCTAACTAGCCAAAAATCCTTTGCATGTATCATCATATCTTGGGGTAAATTTCCTTGCATTCCTTCATTACCCTTGTCTGGAAAATCCCCAGAGATTTCACATATTAAAAGCTGAGTTGGTGGCTGTGGAGGAGAAAAATGGAGTCAAAGGCTGAGAAGTCAAAGATTTTATATGGGTCAGCACCCTTAAACAGCCGTGGCTTGTTTAAAATGTGGCATTGTAGATGGCTAGGCCTCTGTTGATGATGCAAGCCTACAGATCTATAACGAGAGACGTTTCTATGAGACAGAAGAAAAACAAAAGTTAATGTCTGGAACCATCTATAAAATCAGTTTCCTTAGAGTCTTGGTGGCAGTCAGTTGAGGTGTTCAGATGTTAGGCCTTGAAGCATCTTTGGTTCAAGAGTAAGAAGGCAGTGGTAATCTGACAAGTTTTTTTCATCTGTGTCACGAAATGTAAGCTTCAGCTTGCTGGGTCTCAGGAAAAAAGTAGTGGCAATTTCATTGAGTCCAAGTTCAAAAAATGGAAGAAAAACTGGAAAATGTTAGTTTGAAGACTTGAAGCCAGCAAAGAATTTAGGATTCAGTTCAAATTGTAGGAAATAATAAAAACTCAAAGCTAATGAACAAGATAATCTAATAACAGGTATACTATAGTTTTATGTCCTATGTAATATTTGGGGCACATTTATATGAATCAATAGTATTCATTTATTTGAAATTTATTTATTTGCTGTTTATTTTTTCCTAAATGTGCCAATCTAATTTAGAGGGGAAGAGATGGAGGAGGTGGGTTTATGCTTGATGTTGCTGAAATATCACAGCATTAAGAAGCTGCCACCCTCCTTCGTCCAGGTTGGCAACACAGGAAGACTTAGGGCAAGAAATTCTCACACCCACCAACATCTGGGGGTAGGGCAGGGCTTGTGATATGTCGCAATGGGATGGGTGGGTGGAGGAAGGAGCCTTCCATTTTCTTTGTGTTCCTGGGTCTTGCATTCACATGACCTCCTCTAATAAACTGACACATTGAACAGAATTATTGAAAAGGATCCTCTTCTAGAGAACATCCTCGAAGGAAATACTTTTTCCATGTCACCCCCCAGCCTTGCCTCCAGCCATGCTTCCAAATAATCTTCTAGTGTGTCTGGCATCTGAACTCAGCCTCAATTTAGGTGTTCCAAGCTTCATCTTCTCTCGGGACTCTCAAGCACACTACCATTGTCCCACCTACAGGGGCCCATGGAGGGGGCCTTGTATCCCCTCTCAGATCTTGGTTTAAGAGTGGGTATAAAATCCTTCTCTTGATTTTTGGGAGCTTTGCTGAGATTAAGCTGGCCTTTAAAACAAGGTTTTACTACATGCTCAGGAAGGACAGAAGGGAGACACAGAGTAACAGAATCCAGAGATAGGATCTGGGGTCAGGGTTTTCCAAGCTTCCTGGAGGATAGAATCCCCTGGGGCATTTGATTGAATGTTTGCATAGATTTTTCAGAAAGTCTGGGTCCAGGTCTGAGAATCTGCATTTTACCAGAGTTTAGCCGATTCTGATTTGCAGCACAGTAGAGCATCTTTGAAGTAGCAGTGTGGTGGGTCATTCTATGGTCTTGAAGCCTCTTCCCCTCCTATCTGCCTCCATGCCAACCCCCCACCTGGGAGCCTGGGGCTGGGTTTTGATCTTTGGTATGTCCAAGGCCATTTATCTCCAGCTCCAGAAATTCTACCTGTCCACCCGAGGACAGAGATTTTTAAGAAATGCCTAGGTTTTTTTTCTTTCAGCTAAAAATGAAGATTCCTGAGACCATTCCAGGAGATTCTGATTTGGTCAGTCCTGGGTAGGGTCCCTAAATCTGCATTTTTAAACTTTAAGGAGTTCTAACGTCAGTAGTCTCTGGGCTATAGTTCGAAAAAAATTGCTCTTGACAAAGGAGAGAAAGAGACTCAGTGATGACAAAGCCCTTTCTGCCTCCCTCATGCCTTCCTCCTAGCAGTGCCACTTCTCCGTGGTGACTGACATTAGGAATAACCAGACCTTTCCAGGGAGATCACATTTTTTCTGCCCTGATCCATCAGGCTCACCTTGCTGGGCATAATCAGACCTGAAGGTAACATGGTCACCTGCATTCCTGCATTCCATTCCTGCCCTGCCACATGGGATGCCTACTCCCGTGGAGTGGACTTAATGCAGGTTAATCATGTCTGGCAAGCTTTGACAATATGGGGGAAAACTTCTAGACCAGGGCAGCTAGTAATGTGGCCCCACAAAGTCTTTTAACATCATGTGTTTTTTAGCATTTATTGTCTTCATGACCCATGCGTAGTTCCATTTTTGAAGGTCACAATCACACCTTTTTCATAACATTGCTTTTTGGCAGCACATATATTTGTGAGCATCTGTTTTCAATTATAATGAAGCACACGAAGAGCCAAATTCGAACAAACATTTCTGATGAGCACCTTGAGAACTCACTAAGAATTGCAGCTACTTTCATCGAACCAGACACTGATGGATTAGTTTTACAAAAACAAGGTCAGATTTTCCACTTGTTTTATGTTGTTCTCATTTTTCTAAACTTTATAATAAGTTTTATTATGTATATACACTAACTATATTATACAATTTATGTGCATCCCAAGACAATTCCTCTTTACTCCATGTGGCCCAGGGAAACCAAAACGTTGAACACCCTTAAACTAGACTAAAAATTGATTCAGAAAGCATACACAAACTCCTCATTCTCCTGGAGGGAGGCTGCAAGAGACAATGGAAAAGACTGGTAGCCTTCTAGGACTTCCCTCTACTCCTCCTTTCCTCCCTCTGCCCTTTAATCCCAAGTCAGTCTCCAGTCTGGCTAGGAGCAGGGGTGGCTGTGGGTAAACCTGGAGGGCTTGTTCAAATGCAGATGGCTGGGGACCTCGCTCCTGGAGTTTCTGCCCCAGTAGGTCTGGGGTGGGATGGACCACACTTTGGAAACGATTTCACGAAGCCATTGAGGCTCAGCTCAGCTTTAGTGCAGGCCAGTCTGCTTAGGACTCTGTTCCCTAGGCCCTTTCAGGGTCAGGAAACTACTGGTGTATCTTTTGTTCCCAGTGCTGGGTAATTTCCCTGTCTCCTATGGATTCTGCCCTCCTTGGTTCATCCCAGTTGGGACCCCGGGCTGAAGGCAGCTGTTCCACCTGACGCCAAGCCTGACTTGGGACATTCCTTGCTCCTTGTGGTGTCAGGCTAGGACAAGTGGCCCAGAAAGGAGCTAGAAGAGGCTGCTCTCTTCCTGCTCCCCTCCCACTCTCCACACCCTCTCCTTTTCAGGAATGCATGTCCTCACAGGACCTGTTGACTTGGGAGTGGTATTTCTAGGTGGCTGAGTGTGCTGTAAGAAGGTAGACGGGCTCGGTGGCTCAGCCTGTAATCCCACGCCTTGGGAGGCTGAGGTGAGTGGATTGCCTGAGCCCGTGGGTTCGAGACCCGCCTGGGCAACTTGGTGAGACCTCATCTATACAATAAATCAAAAAAATTAGCTGGTGTGGTAGCACGCACCTGTAGTTTTAGCTACTTGGAAGCCTGAGGTGGAAGGATTGCCTGAGCCCAGTAAGTCTAGGCTGTGGTGGCCGGGAGCGTGCCACTGCACTCCAGCCTGGTTGAGAGAGTGAGACTCCTACTAAAAAAAAAAAAAAAAAAAAAAAAAAAAATCTCAAGAACTCTGGAGCCACCAGCTCTGGGTTCAAATCCAACTTTAGTACTGTGTGGCCATGAGACATATTCTTCCCTACTTTGCAGGAGAATTTGGCTTTCACTTGGCTTTGTATCTAGTACCCCTTGAGAATCTGATAAAGGAAGTACATCAACTACCTTTAGGCAACATTGCTTGTGATAAAAATGACCTCATGATGAAAGTAGACAGGGAGACCTATTCATATCTGGAAGGAAGCATTCTTTGTACTCTCTGAGTACAGTGACTCCTTTCACTGGCCTGTCCCTTATGGAAACCCCAGAAGCCATGCCTTCGGAGTCATAATAGGCAATGTGGTACCTGTGAGGTATTAAGCTAGTGTGACTGCCATGCCCACCTTTCCTGCGTCTTAGCCATCACCTCGGGGAGCCAAACAGAAGCTTCTGTATGGTTTATTGGACTGGAGTTCTATGGACTGGTTTTGTTTAAGAGGAAGTCCTGAGACTGCCCTGCCCACAAGCCGTATGTCCTGTCTTGTACCCTTCTAAATGAATCGAATGTTATGTGTGCTGTCTTGTGAGCCTCAATGTTTAGTGAAAGTTAGAAAGACCTCTAGTGGGCATGTGGCGTGACTGTTTTTTTTAAAGTGTGCATTTTTCTTCTCCACAAAATGGGGATGATAATATTGCCTACCTTCTAGGCTTGTTACAGAGATGGCAAGATGTGTAGAACAGTGCCTAGCCTGTAAGTATGTGCTGATGCCACACCGTCATCACCATCATCGCCATCATTATCACCCTCATCACCATCGAAGGAAGGCCAGAAGACCCTTTCTTCTTTGAGTCAGTTCCAATTTCATCTTAGCTGCTAATTCCCTGTATGGCTTTGGACAAATTACCTTATCCTCTGAGGATATAGGCTCTTACAGTATATTATAGGTGTCCATTTATTTGATGAATAGGCTGATAAAGTAGGAGAGTCAACTAAATGCTCTTCAAAGTCTCTTTTAGTTTCTCTTCTAGAAATTTGAAGGAGGAATGGAGAAAGAGGCAAGAGGCTACGAAGTACCTGCAGAGGGAGTGGTGTCAGGGGTCAGCAGTCTGAAGGGGGACAGGGTCATCGGGAGGAGGTGGGGGACGTCCAGTAGTCCTAGCCAAGGCTGAAGAGAATGTAGATATTCTGATGAGGGAGTAATACTCAACATAGCCTGTTTTCCAGGGCAAATTAAAAGGCTCAGAGGGCCATGGCGTGTGGCCAAGACAAGATTAAAATGTGTTTCTTTTGGGTGTTTGAAGTATCTGTCTGAGAAAAACTACAGAGTTGTCTCATATCTTCCTGGACTTTTCTTCTCTGAGGATGGCACTCAGAGTGGCAGCGGGGAAGAGGATTTCTGATCTCTCTAATCGCTGAGGAGGAGAGGATGGCACTGATTCCGGAAGAAGGCCAGCCCTAATGTTGGATGTCTCCCTCCCTCCTTCAGGTCTGAATGCTGGTGCTTTTTACGCCCTGTCCACTCTGCTGAATCGCATGGTGATCTTTCACTACCCGGTAAGGGAGTTCCTACAGATGCTGGGCGGGAAGAGAAGGTGGCCTCTAAGTCTGTCTTGGCATGAGTGGGGGTGGCGGTTAAGTCTTGGTTCCCCTCGGTTCTAGGCAGCCTGGCATGGTGGTATGCTCACAGGGGCTCAACCCTAGCTCTAAATGTGTGAAAAGCTAGTTAGCGTCTTTGAGTTCTCATTCTCTTTTCTGTAAAAGAAGCATAATTACTTATTGCAAGATTATTTTTAGGATTACAGGGTAAATAATATCAGATGTGTATGTATATGCAGTCATATCATATTTATGATATATGCAAAGTACATAGCATGGTGCCTGGCAACACAGTTAGGAAATGTGTGTGTGTAACATATGTATATGTCGTAAATGTGGATTTAATGGTTCTGGAACCAGTGAGAATGGATGCTGGGAGTGGGATATTGAGTAACCTGGAGTCAGGAATACCTGGGTCCAACCCTTTTCTAAAAGGCCTAGGCACTCACACATACAGAGGTGACAGACCATTGTGGGCTAAGTGTTCTCGGACAGGTCTGAGTTCAGATTCTAGCTCTGAACTGAATATGTGCCTCATGACCTGGGGCTAGTAAGTTAATCTCATTGTGCCTCAGTTTCTTCATTTGTAAAATGGGGAAGACTGCTGCCTAACTTTATGTGGGGAATTGTGAGGATTAAATGAGATAATGGTGTAGGCATGGTGCCAGGCTTATAAACAACGCAAAAATATACAACTGTTTATCTTCTTTTTTAAAAAAAGTTTTCAAACAAAGTTTATTAGTGAGAAAGAGAAAAGGGAAAAAGGAAGATTCATGACAGAAAGAACTGACATGGGCAAGTTTTCAAAGAAGAAAAACCAGTTGTCTTCCCTTCTTTCTGGCATGGATAACCTAAGAATATTATATTTGGACATGTATATTTCAATCTTCTTATCTATGAAATGTAAATAATGATAAATAGAAGAGTTGCTATAAAAACTTAAATTAGGGCAATCCCTTCGGGTCCCCTCCCACTGTGGGAGCTTTTCGGTCCTCTCAATAAATCCTGCTTTCTTAAAAAAAAAAAAAAAGACAACAAAACTTAAATTTAAAAAAGTCTAAGAGTGATTCTAAGGACAGAATTTGGTTTATCCCTGTCACTCCAGCATCCAGCACCATACACACACATTTGGGGCTACATTGTTGGAGTAACTGTCTTAACTATTCTAGCATTTTCTTCCAGGCCTTCTTATCCTGATACTATCTGAATATTGGCTCTAAGGGAGCCTGAATTACTTGCCTTTGTCTCTTTGCCCCATGGAGACTGCACTCTGTCCCATGTCTTGTCCCATCCCTGGGTGACCTTTGGGCTGTGGTTTCCTCAGGGGGAAGAAGTGAATGCTGGAAGAATCGGCCTGACCATCGTCATTGCAGGAATGCTTGGGGCTGTGATCGCAGGCATCTGGTTGGATAGGACCAAAACCTACAAGTAAGTGACTCTTTCTCCTAAACTGAGAATAGGGGACCCACTTTTTGAAAGGACATTTTCATTAGCAAAGTGGGTCCAGGCTCTGGGCACAGCAGCTGGGATCTGAGTGATCAAGCCAGGCCATTCAGATTTGTCTTCCTTGAGCCTTGGTATCCTCATTTATAAAGTGAGGGAAACTGCATCCTTTCCTCTGACCCTGTGGGGATCTTGGGAAGATGAGAGTTAGTGGACATGAAGGCCTAGCACAGTCCTCTTCCTACCTCCATTCTCCAGGTAGCTGGAGGTAAGGGAGAAATGAACGTGAATGTGAGCTGGGCTTGGTGGGTCACTCCTGTAATCCCAAAACTTAGGGAGGCTGAGGTGAGAGGATTGCCTGGGCCTAAGGGTTTGCGACCAGTCTGGGCAACTTGGCAAAGCCTCGTCTCTATAATAAATCAAAAAATTAGCTGGATGTGGTGGCACACGCCTGGAGTTCCAGCTACTTGGAAGGCTGAGGTAAAAGGATTACCTGAGCCCAGCAGGTTGAGGCTGTGGTTCACTGAATGTGCCACTGCACTCCATCCTGGGCAACAGAGCAAGACTCTGACTAAAAACAAAACAAAACAAAAAAAAAGAAAATGAATGTGAAAAATCTCAGCAGTCGAAAAATTTGTGGGGACCCCAAGGATTGGAGATGAGGAGAGATTGATATAAATGCCCTATTCTCATGACTCTTCGGGGACCCTGAGGGGTTGACCAAGGTGCTCTGTGCCCACTCTAGTTTGCTGTTTATACTGCCTTGCAGTTATTTATATCTGATTGGTAAATATTGGAATGTACTTTAGACCCAAATGCCCAATGCATTTCTAAGAGCCTGGAGCCAT
This sequence comes from Carlito syrichta, assembly GCF_000164805.1. Lineage (NCBI taxonomy): Eukaryota > Metazoa > Chordata > Mammalia > Primates > Tarsiidae > Carlito > Carlito syrichta. The sequence goes on along the minus strand of NW_007251310.1, from coordinate 144,167 downwards.
CTTAAAAGGTTTTAGTGTGCCAGGCTAATCCAGAATGCCTATTAAAAATGGGAATTTTTTTTGCTGGACACAATGGCTCATGCCTGTAATTCCAGCATTTTAGGAGGCTAAGGCAAGAGAATTGCCTGAGTCTAGGGGCTTGAGACCAACCTGGGCAACTTGGTGTGACCTCATCAAAAATTAGCTGGGTGTGGTGGCATGTGCCTGTAGTTCCAGCTACTTGGAAGGTTAGGGTGGAAGGATTGCCTGAGCCCAGCGGACTGGGTCTGCGGTGGCCGTGAACATGCCACTGCACTCCAGCCTGACAAGAGTGAGACTGCTACTCATAAAAAAGGGGAATGTTTGTGGCCAGGCATGAGCACTTTGGGAAACTCCTAGCTTGAGGCTAGGAGTTTCAGACCAGCCTGGCCAAGATAGCGAAACCCCGTTTGTACAGAAAAACAAAATTAGATGGGTGTGGTGGTACGATTGTAGTCTCGGCTACTTGGGGGGCTGAGCTGGGAGGATCACTTGAGCCCTGAAGTTTGAGGCTGCAGTGAGCTATGATCGTGACGTTACACTCCTGCCTGGGCGACAGAGCAGGACACTGTCTCTAGAATATAAATGAATGAATAAAAGTAAAATTTTCTGAGCCCCACTCCCATGGATGTCAATTCAGTAGAGGAATGTGCATTTGTAAAAAACCACCTGGATACATCATTTCAGCAACTGGCCTTGGAGAAAATGCTCCTGTTAACAGTGGCTGACATCCTTCCCCTCTTTTTGTGACTTCCCCGTGCTCCCCCGGCACTGGGTACTCAGTTAGCACTGGCTGGTGGGGCAGGGTTGTCTTGTACTGGGGCAGGGCGGTGTCCTGGGCTGCTTTGTCAAGGCCTCCAAAGTTTCCAGTGTCTGCAGGCAACAGACAGTGGAAGACCTGTTCTCTGCTACACAAACCCGCTTCTGTGAGGCTCTGGTCAGACCAGGTCTCTGCCCTTGTCAAAGGCCGATTGAGATCGTCTGGGGGAGGTGACCGTCTCGGGGAGGTGGCTGCCTGGTAGGCAGGATGAGGAGCCTGGCTCGGCGTAATTACCACTGGTGGGGTTTGGCTGCCGGCTTGTCTCTGCTGTCTGTTAGTTGCTGGATTTAGCCAGACACAATGATAGTGAGGCCTGGCCACCCCAAAACCAGTGAACACTAGTGGCCCTCTCCAGGCTTCTCTGTGGCAAGAGGAGGAAGGGACTGGAATGTTGGCTGGGCTAGGTCGTGGGCAGCTGATGATGAATGAGGATCAGATGAATAAGAAAATGCAATGAAAGGACAGGGAGGGACATTTCCTGAACTCTCTTCAGAACCTACGCGTCACCAGTTCCCAGTGTGACTTGATGTCTAAATTTGGTGGTCCACATGAGACATTCTTCTCCCTGTACCATTGCCCAGGCTGAGAAAGGATGTCTCTCAGGAGGATGGGAGAGCTCTGCTCTCTAAGGCTCCCAGATTTGTCCAGTTTGGTTTGGGGGCTGGAAACTGGGTGGTAAGCTCTCTTTATCCCAGGCTGAGACTGCAAATCGTTTTTCTAAACTGGTTAGTGGTGTAAAATGGTTAAACAAACATGGCAAAGACTGTTTGGTATCTGGTGAGCTTTTGGGGCAGACTGGTGTCCAAAAAACTGGTTTCTGCAGGGTGGATGGGAACAGAATGGGGGAGCAGGGGAGGGAAGGAGGAAGCCTGTCTACCCTCCATGGCTACTTTGAAACACCAGGTGGGAGCAGCATCCTTTGGTGACTCTGACCTTGAGCTTTTTCAAAGATGCAACAGGTGGTGTGTTTTTACTCCTGTGTGTGGTCACAGAAAGAGCACAGGTTTCAAATCCTGCTCTGAGTTCATATCCCAACTTTGCGTTACTCAGCTGATAACTTAGCACAAGTAACTTAACCAGTCTGAGTCTCAGTTTCCTCACTGCCAAAATTAGAGATAGTCATACATTTATTGCACTATTTTTGTAAGAGCTGAGTTGAAATAATAAACGCATGTAAAGTGCTTAACAGAATTTGGCACCCAATAAATACAGGTATTAGTTTGACACAACCCTAATTTGCTCACTGGTGTCCGCTGGCTTCAGGGAAAACATGTTATTTTATTATTGTTTATTTTAGAGATGTGCAGTGGTGCGATCATAGCTTACAGCAGCCTCTAATTTCTAGGCTTAAGTGATCCTCCTGCCTCAGGCTCCTGAGTAGCTGGGTCTACAGGCATGCGCTACCACCATACCCAGCTAATATTTTTATAGAGATGGGATTTTGCTATGTTGCTCAGGCTGGTCTTGAACTCCTAGCCTCAAGCAGTCCTCCCAGCCCAGCCTCCCAAAGTGAGCCTCTGCCCTCGGCTGAAATCTGTGAAGGCTTTATGCTTTCATCGTCTGAGTGCTGATGTTCATGGAAGGAGGGCAGAGGGCTGTGCAGAGCCTGTGCCCTACAATAAGTAGTGCAGGGGGAAGAAGGCAGGTGTGATTGTAGGAGTCAGGGCCTCAGCGGAACCCTGGGTGGGGACACGGGAAGGAAGTATGGAGGGGCACAGGGAGGGCTGAGCCTGAAATAGAAACCAGGACTTGCTGATGGCACTTCTGAGGGTACTGACCAAGGGAACTGAAACAGGGAGTGGAGTCTTCTCATTTTGGCTTTGGAAGTCAAGTTCGGGTGAGAGAACTCCATGCTGGAGGGGAGTAGCTCAGATTCAACAGGAGAAGCTGTGCTGGGCCTGGGCATGGGGCCGGGGGGGGGGAGGAAGAACTTGCAGGTGACAGAGCATCAAAAAGTCAGATCACTGCCCGGTGTTGTCATGGATCTTGGGACACAGTGGACAAGCAGAGGGGTATGTCTTCTGGGGTAGTTGTGAAACTCACTACCACCTACCCGTGGCTGATGTGTGTCCTGTTTTTTCTTTATTCTGGTGGGTAGTGGGGGAAGGAAAGGGCTGTGCCTTCTTGTCTGTGGCAGGACATGCCACGTCAAGGGGCAGCTTGATATTGCTGAGGGTTCTGCAGGAAGAGAACACACATCTAGCAAGATGACTTCCCTAGGTCTACCCTTTGTAGGACTGATCATGATGTAATTAAATAAGTTTTTGTGTGACCACTGGCTCAGCATCCATTACCCTTATGGACAGAAAGTTCTGTGAGAGAAGATGTCCAAGCACATAGCAGAGGGCTTGACATACAGCAGGTGCCTAATAGTTACCTGTGGAATGAATGAATGATTGATCCTATTAAACTCAACTTCCTTGCCTGTACTTGTAGACAGACAACTCTGGTGGTCTATATCATGACTCTGGTGGGCATGGTGGTGTACACGTTTACCTTGAACCTTGGACATCTGTGGGTGGTATTCATCACCGCCGGCACAATGGGGTAAGTTTCACTTCTGATCTGTTTAATTTAGAACACATTAGTTTATGGTGTCTAGAGCTGTCTGTCACCATCTAAGGGTACAATATCAATCCCTTTACTGCCTTCTCCCTGCCTCAGGAGAAGTGCGCAGGATGCCCATGGGGTGTGGTCATATTTGTAGCACTTCCAAAGGCAGCCTGGGCTGTCTGTGCCATGGGGATGGAGCAAAGCTTGGGGCTTGCCCTTCAAGATCTCAGAGAGGCCAGAAGATGCTTAGAATCTTTTTTTAGCTTTGCATGGGACAGCATGAGGTCACAGAAGGTACATAGGGCTTAGAACCAGAAGCTCTGGGTTGTGGTCTCAGTTCTGCAGCTGACTCCTGTTAGACCACAGGTACAGCACTTAACCCTTCTGAGCCTCAGTTTCCTCATCTGCAAATGAAGGTAAGAGTGGCCTGCCTTGTGGAGTTGCTGGAAGGATTGAGAACGATAATCAATATGAAACAGCAAGCAGATGTGAGAAGTTAACATTAGAATCTTCTAGACTTGTATGAGAAAACATAGGAAACAATACCCCTTTCACATGTGTCTCTGCTCAGCTCCACACCCAGTTATTTTCTTATGGGCTGTGTATGAGTGAGTGAGTGAGTGTGTGTGTGTGTGTGTGTGTGTGTGTGTGTGAGAGAGAGAGAGAGAGAGACAGAGACAGAGACAGAGAGAGAGCTAGTGAGCACATGCGAGTGAGCTCTGGTACTCAGTCCTTCTCAGCTGGCTCCTCTCTGGAGGGAAATAAGGAGGATTCTAAGCTCCTTTTTCCAGGTCCCAGAGAGCCATGGAGATGCTGCTCAGTATGTAGAAGCATCCAACTCCCCGCTCAGGGACTGTGTACCCAGGACAGAGTCTCTCAGTTGAAGTTGAACAGCCAGGCATCTTTGGGCCTTCTGTGAATGCCGACCTTGTCTGCCATTGATGGCAAAATGGAGGGACAAACAGAAATCCCAGAGGCCTGCTGAGCACAAGGCTGCAAGGAACGTCTTCCTGGCCTGCAGGGTTCCCCTTCTTTGGTGTGGCCACTTAGGGGATGCCCAGATCACTCAAGGGCCTGGTGTGTCTTGCTGGCCAGAAACAGGAAAGGGAGCTCTAAGGGAGGAGGGTGGCTCCCTGTCCTTCTTGTTCTGGAAGTTCTTTATCACCTTGTTTTTCAGCTTCTTCATGACTGGCTACCTCCCACTGGGGTTCGAGTTTGCCGTGGAGCTCACGTACCCAGAATCCGAAGGCATATCCTCTGGCCTCCTCAACATCTCTGCACAGGTAGGGCTTCTGTGCACTCTGTTTCCAGCCTGGCTGGGCAGGCCTTGCATGTGACAGCTCTATTCTTCCTGTGGGTTAGATGATGGGCCCTTGTTTCCTGTTTTTATGCCTTTCCAGGTATTTGGGATCATCTTCACCATCTCCCAGGGACAGATTATTGACAAGTATGAAACCATGCCTGGGAACATCTTCCTGTGCGTGTTCCTCGCCCTTGGAGTGGCCCTCACTGGTGAGCGGGGCCTGAGGGCAGGACGAGACTCAGGCTGCCCATGGGCAAGGGTGTTGGCAATTTGGGACCTTGGTATCTTGACGGATTGAACAGACAGGGAGAACATGCGCAGGGGCACAGATGGAAGAGTTTGTTAGGAAATCTGTTTGGGAGACTGAATTGTTTGGGCTTTGGAGCCAGAAAACTTGTGAGACTGTGACACTGACTCGTATAGCTGTTGACCTTGGGCAAGTGGACCAACCTCTGAGTGCCTTAGTTTCCTTATCTGTAAAATGAGGATTATTGTGGCGACTAGAGCAGATATAAGTGATAAATACATGAAGGCCAGTGTCATTATTGGCTTCTGCCCGTCAGGGACAGCAGTGGCCCTGGGACTTTCCTGAGTTGGCTTATGGTGACTCTAGCTCTCTTGAATATCTGAAGCAAGTTTGGGGTGCCTGTATCCCTTAGGAAATGATGGTTCCTCTCCCAGATGAACCTGATGACTCTGTGTCTCTGTCACTCTTCCTCCTCTGTCTCTCGAATTCAGCATTCATTAGGGCAGATCTCCGGAGACAGAAAGCAAACAAAGAAGTTCCTGAGACCGTGAGTATTTGGGAACTTGGTGGTGCCAAGATCTGGGGCCCGATATTTTGATTAGGATGTGGCAACACAGGTGGGCCTGGGAGAATTCCCAGACGGCTGGTTCTGTGTAGCTGGGAGACTAGTTCACCACTTGAAAATGTCACATCCTGAAAGTTTCTTTGCTGGGCATTTTAGATATTGCTTTTCTAGTACTCTTTCTTGGGTTTTTCTACTTCATACCCTCCTCTGTTCCCCTGCTCTGGTCCTCAGAGCACATCACTGTTGTCACAGTCTGCTGAGCAGTGATCCTCATCTCCTCCCCAATCCTGAGCTTCTGGGCTCTGGCTTCACTGCTTTCAGCCTGGGGCAGGTGGCTGGGGAAAAGGTGAAATCTCGCTTGACCACTCTGTTGTGACAATGGTGGCCCTAAGGCAGTGGCTCTCCTGATATATGGCAGCTGTGGGGATGGAGCCAAACAGTTGCCAGAAGGGCTCTGAAAGGACAGGTCAGGAAGCAGGAGCTGATGGAGTAGGGAGGAGAGGACCAGGAGTGTGATCTAGAAAGATACTGCCCACCTGCTCTAATCAGCTGGGAACAAATTTAACCAGAATGTGAGGTATCAAATCTGAGCAATGATGGAAGGAATTGCAAATCTGAGAAAGAGTAAAAGTAGGTTATTTCTTAAAAACAAACAGAGACTTATTATAGAGGTAATACATGCTCTTCATAGAAAAGCTACAAAGTACAGAAAAGTGTAAAGAATTTAACAATCATTCTGTAATTTCATCTAGAGATGTGATGTAATTTTTTTGCATTTATTTCTGCACGCCTGGATCCATATAATTCGGATGTGGATTTGTGTGTGTGTGTGTGTGTGTGTGTGTGTTTATATACATCTTTTAAAAACAAACATGGAATCCTAGTCCGTCAGCTTTTTCACTTACTGCAAACACTTACTAGTTTTTTACAACATTCTTTTAATGTCTGCACAGTTTTCCTATATGCAGAAGCCATGACTTGTTTAACAGTTTTCCTGTCTGTGGGCATTAAGGTTGTTTCGAATTGTTGTTATACGTAATATTGTGATTAACATATTGGAAGCTGAATCTTTGTGCGTGTTCTTAAGTGTACAGTATTTCCTTGAGAAATGAATCAGTGGTCATACCCGCTTTTAAGACTTTACTATATGTTGCTAAAATGTCCTCTAGATAGGTACTATCAGTACTTCCAGTTTATCTTACTCTAACAATATATATGATTGCCAACACTGAACATTTATCATTTTGAAAGATCTCTGCCAATTTTCTAAGGCAAATATAATTATCTGTAAGAGAAATCTTTAGCGCTTTGAAGATACATTGGCAGATAGATGATAATCTTTATTTTTTATTTTTTTGAGTTGTAGTCTCACTTTGTCGCCCAGACTGGAGTGCAGTGGCCGCTCCCGGCCACCACAGCCTCGACCTGCTGGGCTCCGGCGATCCTTCTGCCTCAGCCTTCCGAGTAGCTGGAATTACAGGCACGCGCTACCACGCCCGGCTGATTTTTTTGATTTATTGTAGAGATGAGGTCTTGCTGCCCAGGCGGGTCTCGAACCCGCGGGCTCAGACAATCCACTCACCTCAGCCTCCCAAAGGCGTGGATTACAGGCTGAGCCACCGGGATTACAGGCTGAGCCACCGAGCCCGGCTGATGATAATCTTTAGTTCTTTTTTTTTTGAGTTGGAGTCTCACTCTGTCGCCCAGACTGGAGTGCAGTAGAACACTCACAGCCATCCCAGCGTCAACTTGCTGGGCTCTGGCAGTCCTTCCACCTCAGCCTTCCAAGTAGCCAGAACTACAAGGCCTGCACTACCACGCCTGGCTAATTTTTTTTTTATTTTTTATTGTGGAGTCAAAGTCTCTCCAAGTTGCCAGGGCTGGTCCTGAACCTGCGGGCTCATTGCCTTGGCCTCCCAAAGTGCTGGGATTACAGGCTGAGCTACCAAGCTCAGCCTAATCTTTAGTTCTTTACTATCGGTCTTCTGCCACCACATTCTAGACTTACAGGCAGGAGATGTACAGTGGCATGAGGAAGGAGGAGCCTACAACAGAAATTCCTTGGGGAGACAAGGAAGTCTTTAAAGCAGAAATGGTGTTCTGTAGTCCTGCATGAGGACCATAGCATGGCCACCATGGAGATGGACTTTCACCCGTGCTGTGTTCAAGGAGACATAATGATTGGGTACACTTGGGTGGGGAAAAAATATATTTGTCTCCTTGAATATATATATTAGTGAATTATATATAATATACATATTGTGAACCTGGAAAAGGCACCTATAAGAAAACAAGATAGATTTCTGATGAAAGGTTTTTGATTTAGAATGTGGCATATTGTGTCAAGTGGTATGAGATTTTGTTGTATTTACTTTTCATAACCTGTATTTATGTTGGCAGATATAGGCAAAGAAAGAAAGTAAAAATCTCCTATAATCCTACTGCCCAGAGATAACCTTGTACATTTCCAGTGTTGTAATCTATGGGCATGCTTGTGTATATTTAGTTTTCTGCCCTGCTTGTTTACTTAATACATCTTGGCAACCTTTCTACAAGCTCAGGTCTCTCTCTATATAGATATTTCCATCTCGTTTAATATTTCAGTTGTTCCAATATTTCGGTATTCTTGCAGCCAGATCTTTGTACATATGGAGCAAGTTTGTTAATCAGGTTGGAATTGTTAGCTCAGTCTCACTGAGTATGGGCTATTGTGAATTGCGTTCAGTAGAAATAGGAGGACCCATAAGTTCTGTTAATAGTGCTCTACTGTTTTGTGTCCCTGGATAACTCCCATGTGTCAAAGGCTGCCAGGCATTTGTGGCAGCTTGGTATTATGGGTAAGTCGGTGTTATGCTGGGGCTGACAGGCAAGGATGCGCTGTCACAGAGCTGCCCTCTTCTGGAGCAGAGCCCTGACATCACACACCCCATGACAGCCAGTGTAACTAAAGAGACCTGCAGACAAATTCATTGTGAGAACCCGGAGAAGTTGGGGCACGCAGCACATCTGGCCAGACTGGCTCTTTCTAATCAGTGAGATGTACAGAGACAGGACTCCTGGGATGGGGTAATAGTTGACCTTGGCTGTGAAAGTCCTGGTTTGGGCTTCCATTTATCTTCCAGCACAGACAGTACCTGTGCTTCTGTTGCTACTAGAGTCTATTTTTTATTGTGATTTTGAGATGAGTGCTTTGGAGGAGGCAATTGTGTGTGTGTGTGTGTGTGTGTGTGTGTGTGT
>NW_007251310.1:102130-135404 GCF_000164805.1 Carlito syrichta | reverse complement strand
TATGCTGTTGTCTGCAGGCATTGTTCTCGGCTCAATGGTGGTGTGTACATTCCTCATACATGTGTGCAATTCCTACAGCATGTCTTTCGGGTGTGTTTGTGTGTGTGTGTGTGTGTTTGTGTGTGTGTGTCGGTGTGTGTGTGTGTGTGTGTGTGAAGAGAGAGATGGGCTGACTGAATGGGGCTGTTAGTTGTCTGAATAAAGGCTCTTCATGGCTGAGGCTGACTTGGTGCCACATGTTAGAAAGATTGAGAATGGAAAGGTTGGATTTCTATAGCTGTTGCTATTGTCCAGCGGGGCCCCAAGATACTCCCTGGGGAAGAAAGCACCATTTTCCATAAGGCATTGGACTCCAGCTTGGCCCTGCATAGCTCTCCAGGCCTGGAGTAGCATAGTATCTAAGGTCTTCTTGCCAATTAGAAGAACCCTGAGGTAACAGGCAATGTACTTCTTAAAAGGACAGTAGAGAAATGCCCAGGTTGGCAGTATGTACCTAGGGGCCCACAGGATAACTTCCAGGCCATATTTAATTCCACCGCAACCTAACAAGTGTGGCCCAGAAACTTCCTGTAAATGAATCCCTTGCCATTCCCCCCAAAGAAAGCCAGAGCCACACTGCCCTAAAGTCTTTTTTCATCGTATAAATTATATACACATATTTTTAGCCATTGAGTTTATGTATGCAATTATGCATGCTGCCTGTAACAAATTCTCTGTGGCAACCCCTCAGTATACCTCATGAAAATATTCCTTATCCTGGGACTGACTCCAAACGGGGTAGTTGGAAAATCTAAGGGATCACAGACCTGGCACTTTGAACAGCTATTTGATGGTTAGTTGAGGTGAGTTTTCTGCTGTCAGAATGTGGAGGGAAGGTGGGCTTTGCTTTTGTCTCAATCCCGAGCCTGAACCAGTGGTACTTGGAGTGGGATGGTTTGGTAGCCATGGCATTGTGGAAAGCTGGCCTTTCCCCTTTGTGACCTTATGATGCTGGGTGTGTGTGTGTGTTTGGGGAGCGTGTGTATGGTAGGGGCTGGTTGCTTCTTTTCCCCTCTCTTGGCTTGTGGGGATGTTGCATGGCCTTTTCTCTTGCATTCCCCATGGATTAGAGTCGGTCACTCCAGCATGGGTGGACTCCTGTGCCTCTTAACCCACAGCACTGCCTGCTTGTCTTGCCCTGTAGAAATTCCAAGAGGAGGAGGAAGAGAGCAACACCAGCAAAGTGCCCACCACCGTGTCAGAAGATCATCTCTGAGAGGAAGGTGGTGGTGACTCAGGGAACACAGAGAACACCTGCCTCTCCTTCAGCATGGCTCTCACTGCCAGCACAAATGGCTTCGCTGGAGCAGCTTTTTGGAGGGCACTGGCTGCGGTATTTGTGGCCTGGACGGTGATACTTGTGCCTCCTGGAACCCATTCCTGAGCTTGGATAATTTCATTGGGGAAAAACCGCACCTTTCACCAAATGCAGATTTGATTCTTACCTCCACCCCTTTTGGGTCGTGGGAGCTGGTGTTGGGAGAACGTGGGTTCCTTGGCCTCCCTCTTCACTGCCATCCCTCACGGAGAATGCTTGCAAAATTATTACGGGAAGAAAGCTTATTCAGGATATTAACTTTTACTAGTGTCTTAAGACTTTTCCATGAAGCCTAGTTCTCAGAGGTAACCAGCTGTAGTGCTGGAGGGTCGGTCATTTCTGGGTCATCGGACTGACTGCTCTGTGAATGAGGAGGCGCCATCAGGACAGCACCGTCAGGACTCATAGGCCTCACTTTTCCTGGCCTAACATTGGTGATCTGTCTCCAAACTCTTTCCTAACAGCTGACCAAACCAAACATCAATAAACTTGACAAAAACTGTTGTGGCCATGAAGGAGAACCTGATTTGGGAGGGCTGACTGCCTGGGTTTGTGCTGGTGCTGGACTACCTCTGAGTATGCTTTTGGGCATTCTGGTGGCTTGACCTGGGGAGGGAGGGTTCCTTTCTACAGAAATTCTCGCCCAGGGGACTTCTGCATGCCGTGGTACCCTCTGATGCCTTTTTCTGGATGCCGAAACTGGGAAACTCACCATCAGCCTAAGTGCTTGTTTTATTCCAAGGGCAGTCAAGCCCAACCAATTTACACTAACCTTTACTGAAAATGAATTGCGATTCATTTCACTCTGACAAATCCATAGCTGCTACCGAGAGACACAGGAAAGGGGTAGAAGGTGCTCATTGAGATGGAAGTTGAGTTGGCTTGTCTTACCTCTAGTGGGGACTGTATTTGCACACCCACCCTTTCTTCCCCTCTCTCAGCAATAATCTTAATCAGATATTCCAAATTCACAGGGATTCCCTTTAAGCCAACACAAGCTGACCTCCTTACCTGCCCACCCTGCTCCTAGGCTTTGGCAGTGTCTCCAGAAAGAGACATGTTGGTAATTTCTCCTCTGCACTGGGCAGCTGTGATCACCACTGTGCCATCCTACTCTGGACACTGTCCAGCCTCAGCGTGTCAGAGCAGCCAGAGCTGGCTGCAGTACCACAATGCTTGGGCTGCTGCCCCGAGGGGAGCTGGGTGTGTGTGTGTGTGTGTGTGTGTGTGTGTATAGACATTCGAGACACAGATAGGAGGAACATACTGTGTAATAAAGAAGTTCACACTTTTGGTGGAAGGAGTGAGTCAGGTGGAAGTGAGATGAAGGTGTGCCTTGTGTTTTGATAAGGAGAAGGATGTTTACTCTTCAGCTCCTCAACATTCATTAACAGAACCTTTACCAAACCATATTGCTTTATATTAAAAGACATAATTTGTATTTTCTGTTTGTAATATCAGATATTTTCAGGCAATAAAAGATTCTCAAAGTGATCTGCTTTGTCATGTGGTAGGGTCAGCAGAGGTGGCTTCTGGTGGTTCCTACAAGGCCATCACATATTCCTGAGGACTGTGTCTAAGTGGAGAAGGATGAGGGGGCAAGCTGGAGAAGCAGCACCTTTAACCCCGTTGACAGATGTTAACAGATGTTACTACCCAGTGGGATGTTTTCTAAAGACCAGACCATAATGGTTACATATCGGCATACCTGGGGGGCTGCAACTCAATGTCCCAACATGTGTCCCTGACCTCTTTCCACACTGTGCACATGCTGGAATGTGACTGTTGATGGGAGTCCACTGTTGATTCTAGGTCTGCCCCAAAGGGCAGCAGTGTTTGTTCTGTGATCACCCGGCCACACACCAGCTTGCTGTTGTGCAGCCCACAGCTCAGTCCCAGCATCTGCAGTTCTGCGCTATCATTTTCCTTCTGAACTGCCAGTCTTCCCTCCCCAATGGGGCTCTTCTTATAAATGCTACTTGCGCTGCGATCCATTTTCTATACCTTTCTTCCCTAGAGAGTTGTCATGTGCCTGTGGCATTCTGGCACCACATTTATTAGCAATACTTAGATGGGGAGAAACAATATTATGGCTCTATTTTAGTGTCTGCCAGACCATGTATTTCTTCAGATTCTTTGGGATCTGAAGCCTTTTCTGGAGTCCCATTTCTATAAACATGTGCAAGGGGGCCTGAGATATCTTCTGTTCTCCTTTACTCCTTTCATAAGAGGTCTCTATGCGGATCTGCACGCCAGGGCTCACTCTGTGAGATCATTGCTTTTACTACCTCTTACAGGTTGGTAAGGAAAAGATGGTTCTTACCACTGAGGTGTTTTTCTGGATGTAGTGATCTGGGGAAGAGGCCTGGCAGAGCTGCAGCCTCACTGGCAGCATGAAGGGAGCCAGCTTGATGATGATACCAACACAGGTAGGCAGAGCTGAAAGAATCAGAGAAATGGAGCTAGAGTCTTGAGCAAAGTGACTACAGAGCCATTTATCTTGTAGCTTTTCAGTTATGTTGCCACTGTTATTTGTTGTTTAAGCTAAAGGTAGATTTTGTCGTCACCTAGAGAGTGTTAGCTGACAGAGAATTCCCAACATTAAGTACAAACATCAAGCTTCCTATCATGCCCTGGAAGCCTCCTCCCTCCCTTTCTGACCTTTTCTTTCAGTTCCTAACTCTTCATTATGCAGGAGTTATACTGATCTTCCTCCTTGAACAAGACTCTTGCTACCTTTCATTTGCTGTTTCCTCTGCTCCAAAAGCCTGTGTTACATCTGAAGACATCTGACTCCTGGGCATTCAAGTCTCAGCTCAAATCCCACTCCCTAGCCTGGGCAACATAGCGAGACCCTACTCTACCAAAATTTAAAAAATCAGCCAAGTATGGTGATGTATGCTTATAGTCCTAGCTACTTAGGAGGCTGAGGTAGGAGGATCACTTGAGCTCAGAAGGTCAAGGCTGCAGTGAGCTATGATGACGCTACTGCACTCCAGCCTGGGTGACAGTGAGATGCTGCCTCTAAAGTCATCAGGGAGGCCTTTTTGATGTTCTAATCTAAATTATGGCCCTCAATCCCACCCCTCACTCCTTCTTGACCAAAATACCTTGTGTTCTGTAGAGCTCTTACCACTATCTGAAGTTCTTTTTTCAGGGTTGGCTTGTTGATTCTGTTACCTTGACTACAACTTAAGGTCCACAGGAGCAGGGTATTACCTAAGTTGTTCATGTCTCTTTCCTGTGTCTGGCATACAGAAGCACTCAATATCTGTTGAAATAACAAATTGCCCTAAACAAATGGCATGTAAGGGCCACTGTCCCTCCCAATGCATTATCCGTGGGGCTTAGCTGTCTTTTTTCATGGGCATGCAGCTGTTTCTTCTAGGCTGCCTAGTCTATTTTCTGCCTCTGCTTTCCCAAGAATCTGTTTCTTCTTTAGGAAAAAAACAAGAAAGGGTACTGAGTGTTCAGCTGTGAAATTGACTCTTGAAGGTAGGGAAGAGGAAGACTTGACTGCAGGCCTACAGGAGACACGAGCAAGTGACAGCTGGAGCTGGAGGCAGCCAGGTGCCCACACCTGAGCTGGCCTGCCCACTGTGGTGTACTCAACCCAGCAGGAAGCTGTGAGTCTCCCATCCTGGGGCTCAGGAGGCAGAAGTGCTCTTGTCTTAGCAGAGGTAAAGTAAAAGGACTAGCCAAAGGAGAGAGTTTTTCTATTTATTACAAAATTTGTTACACAAATACAAGCTGACCAGAAGATCTAAAAATAGCCCAGACGCTTCCAGTCCTCCAGGCAGAGATAGGAGAACAGTGGTCTTGCTCATGCACAGGGAAGCCCTTCTTAGAAGAACTGCCTGTCCCTTGGAAGGTTCAGAGTCTTGGGTTCAACAGCAGGAAGGAGGCCAGCCTGCGTGGACAACCCCTTAAAGCAGCCCTTGGTCACAGCTGCTCTGGGTGGGCAGCAAGTTTAAGTTCATAGTTCATGTGTTCTCACCACACAAGTCAAATCAAGGAATGAAAACAGACGGGGCAGAGGGCGCAGGAGGCTGGAAAGGCTGCAGGCGGGGAAAGGACACGGTGGGCTTCTGAGGAGCTGGCAGTTTCTTGACTTGGACGGAGTTAGAGAATTCACCCTAAAATTATTCTTTAAATTGAACATACATGTTATATACCTTTCTGTATAAAAAAAATAAGCTACCAGTGAATAAAGGGGCTGATGATGGAACAGGAAAGAAGAAATTAAAGAGCAGAGACAATGGAGCAAGAAGACAGAAGAGGTGGAAGATGACGAAGTCTTGGAGGTGGTGATGCCAGCCTCAATTTCTCTTCTTCTGTCTGGATACTGGTTCTGCTTCTAGGTACCGAAGCCCCACGAGCATGCCCAGGATGGAGAAACCTTAAATAAAGAGGAAAGATTAGCGACTGACAGAAACATGGCGCCTCGCTTATGTCTCCCAGTGCCAGCCCCAGTGCTGGGACAGCTCCTCTGGAGGTCGAGGGGGGCTGCCTGCTTACTTGCCACCATCAGGGGTGCCAGGACGCCAATCGTGGGAGCTGCAGTTCCGTATACAAACAGCTCAGAGAGGAAATGTCCCAGGGCGAGCAGGAAGGTCCAGAGTGTGATGTGATAGAGCCTATGTGAGGGTGACAGAAACAGGCCAGAGTTACTGCTTGTCAGTCCAGACAGATGAAAAGCATCAGGAAGGCTCGACGTACACAGATATAAACCCAGGATGTGACTATGGCTGTGTCTCCTCATCACACGCTGACCCTGCTCTTCCTCCCCCTTCCCCACAACCAGTATCTTCAATCTGATTTGTGTAACTCCTGTGTATGTTTTTGCACATTTTGTAAACAAGGATGCATGTGTGTTGATTTTGAGTTTCCAGTAAGGGAGGGAAGAGGATGAGTGCACATCAGAAGCACAGGGATCAAAGTCCTAGAAAGGGTGAGAAACAGGAAGTCAGCATTTGTAGCCATCCTGTGTTGGGGGAGGGGAAAATGAATGGTAACAGAGGTAAAGATAATTGAGTTGTCTCAGCTCACTCAAAAGCACATCAACAAAAGATACACCCCTTAAATCTACCAGCAGTTCTTTGTCACTGTAAAGGTCTCAAAAATGATTATACAACCTTCCCTCCCTCTCAGGCATCCTGAGGGGTAAAACAGATATTTATTCTCATTGTATAGATGAAGAGACTAAGTTGCAGAGAAGATAATGAACTTACTACTGCTGGAAGCTAGTTACCAACAGAACTGAGACCAGAACCCATTTTCTTGTTTTCTGTATAATTTTTATTCCAAAAAAATTTCTTTAGAGACAGCTTCTCATTCTCTTGCCCAGGCTGGAGTGCAAGAGCATAGCTCACTGCAGCCTCGAACGCCTGGGCTCAAACGATCTTCCCACTTCTGCCCCCAAAGTACTGGAATTATAGGCATGTACCACTGTGCCTGGCTATTTTCTTGTTTTCATTTTTGGCCTCAGGCTATTTCCACTAAACCAACTTCCAGAAATACATGTCAATCTAGGACAAGTCAATCACAATTTCAAGTTTGAAAAAAAAATTAAAAATAAAGTTGGAGAGATCAACTAAGTAGCTAATAGCCCTGCTTCAAATCCCACTTGAATCAGTCTTACTCAGTTTAAACTAATTGGATCTCTAATACTTAGATCTGCAAAATCAGGATGAAAATCCCTACCTTCCAGGGATGCTAGGAGGAGACTTACTCAAGAGCAGGTAAAAACTCCTGACATAAAAAGAGGGGCTCAGTAAATATTATTGCCTCCTCTCTTCCCTGGATGCTGAGAGCTTGGATAAGACAATATTTAAATGAGAAATTGGCATCTTGATAGCCTCACCCAGGGACCTGAATAAACTCTTTCCACTTAGATGGTGATGGTGACTCTTACTGGGATGAAAGCTCGAGCCCCCTCCAGTGGCCAGCCTCGGTTATGGCTTCTGCCTGCCTGCAGCTGTTCCACACTGCAGCTGTTCCACCCATGAGGAAGAACAGGGGAGCCATGGGTTCTCTCTGTCTTACCCACTAACTCGGCATAAGCATACATCAGTTAGCTTGTGGGTTCCGGGTTCCTCTTTTTTCATGGATCATGATTTCTGTTCATTCCTGCTTCTCAAGGAGGAATGTGAGAAAGGTATGTGTGGGTGGCTGCTCTAAAAAGAGCAAACCACTCTGCTGTCTCAGTAGAAGAAAGGCTGGTTCTTTAGTCAAGAAGAGGGGTAGGACACAGGTCCCTGGTTCATAACACTGCCAGCTTGCTACGTCAGTGCCAAAGAGTTTTCAGACTTTAATAAAGTCCTGTTAGGCTTATTATTTATTTATCTTTAGATCTGCAAGAATGGAACCTAGTTCTTCTTATCCACATTCTGAGCTCATGCATTAAAAGGACTAGCAGGTCCCAGGGGCTGGTGGCAGTGAGTGTGCCTTGCACTGAGTCTCCAACAGAAGGATGCTAAAGCTCTTCCTTCCCTTACATACGTCTTGTTGTGAATGTCAATGGCACAGAGGCAGCGAATCACTGAGGAGAGCAGCGTCCAGATCCCAAAGGTCCGAGCTTGGAGGCCATTCACTGTGAAGCAAAAAAGCAAGAGTGCTGAGAAGAGGAGGCCTGGGCTCCTTCCTACTCTGGCACAGCAGAGAGAAGCTGAGCCTGACTCCCTGTGGCTGGGCAGACTGGAGGCTGTGGTGTTGCACGTAGGGACTAGAGGGACTGGGAAGAATCCCAGAATGAGGACTGCTCAGATCCACTTCAGATGTGTCCACAGCTGGAAAGGGAGTTGCCAGAGGGGGAACCCAACAAAAGTCCCAGTTAGGCCAATGACTCTTGGATGTAGCAGTCTACACCCTCTGCCCCTGGAAGCTCTGAGGTTCTGGGTAAGGGCAGGTTTGGGGAATGTTGCATAGACTGGTCTGTCCACACAAGATGCCTAGGAGGCCAGAAGACTTTCAAGACTGATCCAGGAGAGACTCAGAGACACTGGGGACGAATCTAGGTGGCTACATATGGTCTTTAGGGGATCTAAGCCCCTGAATCCCTTCCTGAGTCCAGATCTACATTGTTGAATGAGCCAACACCAGGCTGGTTTCCTGTGCACAGGGTAGTAGGACACACCACTGTTTTTTTGGTGTTGGCTAGGGGCACCCTGCTCTTGGTGGCTTTGTTCTCACATTGCTATATTAAGTAACTTGCCCTGAAATTATGGTTTTTTTTCCCACCATAACAGTACTTGATCCTGGACATTTATTACAATCAACTGAGGGAGGTTTTTGTTTTGTTTTGTTTTGAGTCAGAGTTTGGAGTACAGTAGCATGCTCACAGTCACCGTAGTCTCCTAGCCTCCACCTGCTGGGCTCAGGTGATCCTTCCAAGTAGCTGAAACCGCAGGTATGACCTGGCAAATTTTTTGATTTATGGTAGAAATGAGGTTTTGCCAAGTTGCCCAGGCTGGTCTTGAACTCCTGGGCTTAGGTAATCCTCTCAACTTCACAAACTGAGGGAGTTTTATAAAATTATAAGGTCTGGGTACCTGACCAATTGCCAGTTACATCATACTCTCTGGTGGTGGGCTCTGGGCATAAGTATTTCCTAGAAACTCCCTGTGTGGGTGACTTCAATGCACAGCCATTGATTGAAGGCATCCAGTGGCCTGGGAATACCAGAACAATCAAAGGAAAGCTATTTCTTTGCTGGTCTGTTGCTTGCTGAGCAAGAGAAATTGTTTGGGATACAAGTGACAACTGAAAGGTCTATTAATGATGACTCAGGTTTTGAGGATTTCCCAGCCTTTGGAAAACCAGACAGCTCTAGCAAATTCACAACACTGAAGACTTTTAGATGGGAGTGAGAATAAACTTCCTATGTCAACCAGAATCTAGCATTAGCCCCAGAGGGCTACAATCTTTATAAACCAATTTGAAAGCTTTTCTGATGAAAAGACTGAGGAAATTTCCCTAGGAAGAGTACTCCACAAGCCCTAACCAGATGGGGTATCAGATGAAATTCTATGGGACACTCCAGAGCACTGCTAATCAGAAGAGTACCATGGCAACCTCCAGATCATGAGGGAGGCAGCGGCCTCCACTTCTGGGCCGGCCACACACACACACACACACACACACACACACACACACACACACACTCCCACTTCTGCTCAGCTACATGCCCTTCAACAAGTCCCATCATCCCCGGGCTTCTTTATCTCAAGTTTAAATTCAAAGGACTAGACCAGATAATCTAAGAACCTGTGAATCTACACAGGGTTCCACGATCAGCTGAGGGCAGCACTTGCAGGTGAAGAGAAAAGGAATTTTCCTGCTCACTTTTTCAGGTTCTTTACTCCTATCGTATTTGGGCTTTGCTCAAAATGAGCCTTAGCCTACTTAATTTCATTTCATGCCTAGATGTTGAAGAAACACGAGCTAGGTCAGAGCTTGAATCTGGGTTAGCTATAAATGTGACACAGGACTGTCAGCTGCTGGGAAACAGTGCTGCAGCACAAACTACCCCCACATCAGTGTGAGGAAGTAGAACTCAAACAGAAATGGACACTCAGCAGAGAGGCTCGCGAAGCCAGGAAAAGCCACCACGGGCCTTCTGAAGTTACTTTCTGGGAGACCAACTTGGAGGGATGTGGGATATCTTTTCAGGAACTATGTCATGACAAGACCTTGGATTAGTACCTCTCCATTTGTGATATGGAATAGAAGCCATGTGCGCCCGACCTGGTTTCTGAAGGCTTTGAGATAATATGAAAAGCATCTTCATGGCTTTCTAGTGGGGCATCAGAGAGTCACCAAGTAACTCTATTTCCTCACTGCTCTTATAATGCTTTTTGTACACATTGTCCAGGTTAGTGTAAAATGAATGAAAAGGTATTTAGAATAGCTTAGGGGAAAAGGGTCAAGTGCTCACCACCAAGTCTATTACTCCAGTGGTTGCCAAAGGCTCACTAAGGCAGCATCAGAATCACCTGGGAAATTTTTAGAAACTAGATTCCGGCCCTACCAGGCTTAATAAATAGGCCTGGTGAGGAAAATAGGTACCTGTGCTTTGTTTAAGTTTCCTAAGTTATTCTGAGGTACAGCCTGGTTTGGGAACCACTATGTAGACTAGTCCTCCAAAGGATGCAGACATTTCTTAGTTTCTTACCGAGGTTGGGCTTGCCAGTGTAGAGCTTCTCATATAGGAAGGTGTGGTCTCGGAAGCTCTGTAGTGTGTTCCCCATGGCTATGATGGACACCATAACCAGCCAGCTCCTTAACACATTCAGGAAACGGCTCATGTCTCCCCTCAAGCCTGGGAGGATTTTTTGCCTTGGAAACAAAGGCAGAGGTCAGGCTCTCTCACCTCTGTGGTCAACCTGTGTCCTACTCATGAGCTTAGCTACCGATCACTTCATACAAGCCTCCCCCAGAGCTCTTTACACAATACTCTGTCACAGGGTTAGCATGCTGCACCAAGTGTGCTGACCTTTATCCAGACTGACAAAGGCTAAATAATATGGTGGGTGGAAACAGCCAACCCAGCCAGAAAAAATGGAGGGAAAAAAGGGAGAAGTAAAGGATATGTACAAGTATGACTATAAGTAACCAAATCGATCTTTGCGTAAGACTTAACAAACTGGTTTCAGTATTGAGTCATACCAATCGTGGTCAACACTGCTATAATTGACACAGTACTTATCTTTGTCTAAGAAATTTCTCCAAAATAGTATCTTAAATCAAATTCCTTTCTCTTGGTTGAAATCAGTCTTCCTGTATCTTTGTTTTTTCTTCTTTTTGAGTGGGGTTCTCACTCTGTTGCTCAGGATGGACGGCAGTGGCACCATCGTGGCTTACTGCAGCTTCGACCTTCTGGGTTCAGGCTCCCAAGTAGCTGGGACTCAGGCACATGCCACTCTGCCTGGCTAATTTTTAAAATGTTTTTGTAGAGATGAGGTCTCACTGTGTTGCCTAGGCTGGTCTTGAACTCCTGAGCTCAAGCAATCCTCCTACCTGAGTCTCTCAAATTGCTGGGATTACAGGTGTGAGCCACTGTACCTGGCCCTATTTCTTCTATACCTTTACTTTTTTCATGCCTTTCCTTTGTAATGCAAGTGGCTTAAAGGTGACTATAACTCTACTCACAGATACTTGCCTGTCTACTGATGACATGTCCTTCCAAGCCTATAGAAGCCTTGCACATGTGAGTGGAATCTGTGGTGTGAGGGCACTATTTACATCCTTAGGTTTTCTGTACTTTGGTTCCCAGATACACTCATGCTTCATAAACCAGAAGAACACTCTAAAAGTTAAAAATAAACTGTGTGACTTTAGAACTAGTAGGAAAATTACATGGAGAAGGAAACAGCAATTTTACTGTTGGGTTGCAAGAGAATAATAGTTATCACTTATTGGGCACTTGTGCCAAGCATCTAACATATATTATCTTGTTTAATGTTTGCAGTAAGGTAAGCAGGCACTATTGATATTTCCATTACAGATGAGGGCTGGAACAGAGATACTGAATGAGTTTCTTAAGGTCACACAGTAGAGTTGGCAGAGTTAAGAATCATGGTGTATTGGACCCATGTTGCAATACTTCACTGTTTGAGAATATTTTGATGATGTTCCCATTTTTGAGGAAGAAAAGCATACAATAACCACTTTTGTTTTCAACATGTATAGAAAATATAATTAGGTTCTTTTTTTTTTTTTAAAGCTTAGATCAGTCCTTGTTGAGCACTGATTCCCTCTGTGGAGGGAGCTTGATTTACATAAAACCCATATAGACAGAGTCTAATGATGGAATACTTTCTTCCCATCTTCATTTTTTTTTTTGGTCCACGGTTCATCTGCTGTCAGGTTAACTTCTTACCCTGAAGTAGTAAACTATTGGCTTCCTTTGTCACTTTGACAACAAGTGTCGATACTGTACTACACTACCCAGCTGACATTGATATTAAAGTCAGCAATGGTAAAGCAGTGTGAAGCACAACAAACACAAGAGAGCCATAGAAGAGGAAGGGTGAACCGATAAGTCCCTCAGGGAATGGTGGACCACAAAGATGGTCTCTGTTCAAGTCCAGAGAGACTCGGCACCCGCTGGCCATCACAGACAGTTACTGCCTGGGCCAAGATCCACCCATCCTCTTTATATTCTTAGCCTCTCTCATAGGAGACTCAGGTCTTCTCCCAGGGTTAGAAAAGCTGCTTGGTGAACTCCCCCCCGCCCCCCAGCAGAAATATGCCTTTCATTTCACAGAAGCTCTCAGAAAATCAAACAGCTGATGAGGACCGAACCTGAGCACTTGTGAATTGCTCTGACAATTTCAACCTCATTTCTCTAAAGCTTTAGGGCCTCCTACAATGTAGCCACCATCTATTTCCAATTTTTGTCCTGGCCCAGCCCAGGATGGGTGTGGTGTTAAAACTCAGAGTCAGGAGAGAGAGATTCCTGGCTCCACCATTTAGTAGCTGTGTGACCCTGGACAAGTCATTTACACTTTTCGGCCTCAGTTTCCTCGTCTGCAAAATGGGGATTCAAATATACACCTCAAGAGTTGCTATAAGAACCATATGAGAAGTGAAGGCTGGGCTCACAGTGGCTGCTCACTTCGTTCCCTGAATTTATCAAGCCTTCCCCTCCATCTTCCTAGCTCTCCCTTGTCACCGTCTCTTGAACCCCTTTTCCCCCAAAGGGTGACTGCCAGGTATCCTTCTTCCATCCCACCCCATTTTCCCAGACTCCCTGGAACCTGTAAATCAGATACCAACATTCCTTTTCTCCCAGTATTCGCCTTACCTGGCGACCGGACCCCAGACCCGTGTAGCCGCAGCAACCAAGCTTCCCACAGGCCAGCTCCAACCCGGCGTCCCCTAGCCATCTGTCTCTGCCCCCGCCCTCAGCCTGGCTCCAGGATTGGTCCGTTTCTGCCAGTCCCTGCTCTGATTGGCTGGGCCGGCCTTGCTCGAGCAGGAGACGGGGAGTGAACCCCTCTCCTGCCAATCAGCGGCTGCCGCCGCCTAAGCCGCTTCTCAAGCGCGCCGCTCACGCAGTAAACCCTCCTCCTCCGGCTTGGAAGTCCACCTTTTATGGGGGAGGAAGAAAAGAGCAGAAAAAGAAGACCTCTTTCTGCGGACGGCAAGGCGCTGCACTCGCGCGCGGGCGAGGTTACGCCATCTGTGCGTGCCAGTGACGACATCCGTGCGCGCCCGCAGCCGAGCGTCCTGGGCGCCGGGCGGCGTACGCCTGCGCAGTGGCTCTGAGCGAGCGGTTGCTTGTTGGTTGTTGTAGTAACGGGGGAAGCAGCCGTCAGCGGCGGCCGTGAGCCCGGCTGGGGAAGGAGGAGGGTGGTAGGCGCCCAGCGTGGCCCACGCCTGCCGATCCGAGCCATGGGAAGATGAGAAGGTAAACGCCCCCGGGAGGCGCGTTCCCCGCTCCGGGCTGGCGCCGCCTGCTGCGCTTCACTCTCAGCCTCGTCCGCTGTCGGCTTCCGGGCGGGATCACGGCGGCGGGATCATCCTATCCTCCGGGGTAGCACTTGCGACCTGCCCGAGATTGGGGTGCGCTGCAGTTGCGGCCCGGTCTTTCCCGGTGCAGCACTTGCGTCCTGCCTGGGGCTGGGGTGAGCTGAAGGTCTGGTCCTGTCCTTCCCGGTGCAGCACCTGAGACTTGCTCCGGGTTATGGTGAGCGGGAGAGGTGTGTGTGGGGGGGCGGGGGGAGACAGGGGACGGGAAGGGGTGTGGGTTAGTGGTGGTGGTGTGGGGGTCGGCGTCCTACCTTGGCAGCACCTGCCACCTGCCCGGGATTGGGGTGAGCTGGAAGTGGGGTCTCGTCCTTCTTGGAGAGCACCTGCGACCTGCCTGGGATTGAGGTGTGCTGGGGGTGGGGCAGAGAGGCAAGTCCCTGTAGGGCGAGCAGTCTCCTTAGGCGAGTGTCCTTAATCTGCTTTGGATCGCCCTGTGTCTTCCCGTGCCGCTGGCAGCTTAGGGAAAGACTAGCATCCCTTCCTTGCTGGGAGGTTTCGTTTTCTTTAACTTAAAGGACTTCCCAACATTTTGGGAAAGGTCGAGAAATCCCATTGGGAATCCCTAGAAGGAAGCCACCGAGAATGTTAGAAATTCCCATTCCGCTGCAGACCTGTAGGTATCATTATCGTGGTCGGTTTTTTTTTTTTTTTTACTTACTTACTGTCTAATCGTATATATGTATATATGAAGGCATAGAAAAGTAATGTTTGAAAAGATTGACTCCAAGTGGTTATCTCTGAGTAGTGAGATTATGGTTATTTAAACATACTTTATCAGTAGTTTCTATTTCCTCTTCTAACACACAAAATGAACATGTACTCTTTTTTTTCCCTGGGGAAAAATATTTTAAGTTAGAAATGCAGTGTTGGAAATTTTCTAATATTGATGTCTATTTGAGATTTAGATCGATGTCTGTGGTTTTTCGTAAGGGAGAATCAGTTTTAAGAGTATTTGGAAGAGCAGTGGGTTCCCTCCCACCCCACCCCAATCCCAGCTATTTATATGACCCTTGACACAAGAGACTATATTAACTTTTGGGTTCATTGTTTAATTTGTTTAACTGTAGGCGTGATGGCATCTGTATGTTTGTCGTAGAATCTAAATAAATATTGGTAAGATTCTTAAACCCTGAGCTTTTATTTATTTATTTTTAACCCAGGTCAGGTTTGTCTAGCAAGGAATCTATGTTTTAGAGAATCAGCCACCTACCTCAGAGTGCCCTAAAACAGAAGTGAGTCTATCCCTTTTGGTGCATATTGGGTTTAGTATATAAAAGACAAAAGAGAAACAGAAACTTAGGAGTGGCCCTTCACATACACAAGAGCACAGACAGTATCTTTGAAAAAAATCTTCCTTTTTGTGGCACATTTGAGACATTCTGATAGAAAGTAAGCTTCTAGAAGTTGGGAACTATTTAGGAGTAAATTTATTCTCTCTACTTGGAAGATCATCAGCAATAATCAGTAAATAGACAGCTGCCCTGTGTTTCAGTTTAGTTGATTTTTTTTGCAGGAATCTGTGCCATCCAAATTGTTTGATCCAGTGAATCTGCAAGGAAAGGTCTCTGAGGCCTCCATCTGCTGACTGCATGACAGACCCTAAAGGAAATGCCAGTTGTGATGGCCCGGGACCTGGAGGAAACAGCGTCATCCTCAGAGGATGAGGAGGTGGTAAGCCAAGAGTAAGTAATTGTAAGCCTGCTTTTGATCCTTTGCTTTTAGGATGAAAAATAGTTCTCTTTTATTTATATGTTCTTTTACCCAGTGTCTTTCCTTTGGCATTGTCTGACTCTGGTTTTAGCTGCTCTCTGTGATCTAATTAAAGGTTTTATTATTCCATTCCCATCAGCTATCAAAGCCATTTGCTCTTTTGTCTCCTTTAATTATTACTTGACACAGAGTAAAGAGTCTGGCTCAAAGTTAAAGATTCTCTGTGAGTCCTTCTGGATATGTGTGTGCTGCATAACTGACAAGTAGAGATGATATCTCTTAGGCGTGGTTAGAATCTAATAGGATAATGTGTGTGAAATTACTTTGTAAATTAGAAAGTGCTATATAAATGTAAGGTGTTAATCTTACTGGTTTTAGTGTTTATGGTGAACTTCTAAGGTAAAAGGTTACATTACTTAATGTAATTTTTAAAAATTATTAAGCATTAATAAAGCTTTGAGGAAAGATTTCTCATCATTGATAGGTCATAGAAAAGCATAGAGATTTGAGAGTGTATCTGGGTCATTCTCATTCAGGATAATGAAATGAATAATTCCCTCTGGTTACTTTGTCTTCTTGTGTCTTTTTGCTTTCAGTGTGCTGCCTCTTTCCCATTTTACAAAACTTTTAACTTCTGCAAGCATCCATTTTCAAGATTGTTCTGTTACTCTATTACTGTCTCTCTTATTAGTGGGCTTAGAGGTTGGACCTGACAGCTATTAGGTTGAACTATATGAAATTGTCATTTTGGTAGGTAAAAAACAGATACTGATAATTGCAGATAGTTTGATCTAATTCTATAGTGGATACTTAATAAATCCTTGCTGACTTAATAACTAAATGAATGAATAAGTGATATTCAGTCATTTACATTACTTTTAGATCAGGGTTCTTAACCTTTTTTATGCCATGGATTCCTTAACTGAATAATATTTTTAGTGCCTAAAATAAAATATGTATTTTTACAAAGTATACCAATTACATTAAAATGCAGTTTCCAAAATATTTAAGAACAAATTTGTGATATAGTAATATGTGCTTTTTTACCAATACATCAAATAAGGTCACTCAAAATCTGGGAAAGTTAAATTTTACTTTCCAAAGACAACAGCATGAAGACTGTTTTTGTTTAATTTGCATAAGCTCATGACACTGTCTCTGATTAACAGTTATAGATGGGGAATACTGGAAAGCAACATCGATGTTGGGGTCACCCATGTGAGATGTTGCCATTTAGTGACTGATGATTAGGGGGAGAGTAATTGTTGCCCATTTGTTGTACAGCCTCATCACACTGGTGTCTAGACAGACTGTGATCACATATGATCTGGTGGCAAGTCTAATAACTACCATAACTTGGAAGTAGGAATAAATATAATAATGTTTTGAGATATCCACAACAAGTGTAATATAGTATAAAAATATCTGTAATTTCAGTTAGACTCAAAAGCTCAGATAATGCTAATACTACTATGATGTGTTGCCTATATCCATAATTGAGAAATACTAATTTTTAGTAGAAGTGAGTGAAAATAAAGGTGTAGCTCCTCTTCTTCCTCCCTCCAAATTCATGAACCTTCTGCTCTTCTTCCTTTCAGACTCCCACTGGTGATTTTTAGCTGTTAATCTTGTTTCATCAGTTTATACTGTCTACCACTCACTTGTTGTATACATGACAAAGCTTAAATCAATCTTGTTCACACCGGGAACAGCAGGCTTACATAATACAAGCTGATGTAGAAGTTCGAAGACTTTGAATCTTCCAAAAATGCTGATTTAATCCAAAGATGTATTTCCATAGACACCTGTAAAATCTGCTCAGATCTGTAGGCTGTATTTGGACTTTAGGGATAGAAACTATCCAGCAAGTCCTTGTTTTGCATGGCATTATTTCAAATCGTAAAGAGGATGTTTTGCTTGGGGATCCTAATAGACATAAAAACTTTCATATAAGAACTTGATGTTAGGTTTCTTTAGCCCTGAAAAAAGTTCCAATTCTCTTTCCTAATCATTTTGAATTTTTTCCCTTTAGCACCACCACCTGGTGGGAGCATGTTTTTCATGACAATTTTGCATCCGCAGCAAGTGTTTCTTTAGTTGACCTTACTGAATTAATCATTTGCTCCCTTTTATCTTTCCGTAGGGTGTAAGTGAAAAGATTTCTCTGTTTGGAGGTTTGGCTTTCTACAGATAGTATAGTTAGAGCCTGGGCTCTTCTCAGCTGTATATCTGTTTATTATGTTCCTGATTCTTGTCAGGCATTTAAAAAATTGTAGCAGCAATTGTTTATAAGTGCTAAGACATAGAAGTGCCAGTTGGTAGCTAGTGCTAGATAGAGACTCTTGAATAGTTTCCAAAGTTTCTGTCCAAGTCTTTGTAGTTTAGGCTGCCTGTTTTTTCTCTATCTGCTGACTTAGAAATATTGTACAGTGGAAAAATGAAGGTTGGAAGAGACCATAGGAATCATCTGGCCTCATGCCCACATTTTACAGGTGTTTAACATTAAAAAGTAAGCAAGGCACAAAAAAATCCTTCTTAATAAAAAATGTTCTCTGTCAATGCCATTTCTCACAAATGGTTACCACCACTGAGTCAAAGAACAAGAACAATAAGCATCCACGTTCCATTTCTAGAGAACAGGGAATGAATTAGGGATGGTGTCTTTTCGTTCTTCACTAAAATGCTGTTGGTAGTTCATGCCAGATCTAAAGGCTGCCTTACTTCTCAGATTCGGAGCCTAGTGGCCTGTGCATTCAATGTGGCTGTTTTTTACTTTGGATTGGGAGGATCTGAATTGGCCCTGAGATTTGTGGTGTGGCCTTTGGGAAGAGGTGTGGGTATATGAATTTTTAAGAACAGGGTCAATCTTAGCTAAATGGATCTTATTCCATTTAAGGATTTGATTAGTTTAAGTTCCCCAAGAATTGAATTCAAGGTGTTCAGTGTGTAGAACTTCATTCAATGTGATTAGGGAGGTAAAGGGTAGAAAGAACATAGACATTGGGTTCAAATACCTGTTCCCTTACTGATACAGCTGTATGACCTTGGGCAAGTTACTGAACCTCTCTGAGCCACTTTTTCTTCAGTTCATGGTGCAGGCAAGAGGATTAAGTGGGAGGTGAAAGCACTTAGTTTACGTTCTGGCACTTAATGGGGACACAGTTTATTTAATTTTCTTTCTCTTCCTACCTCCTTGCCCTAAAGAGGTTGAAGATTTTTCTAATTTGTGAGTAAATGTCCATCTGTCCAAGATTGACTATGCTGGGATTTCCTGAGGATAGAGAAAGACAATAAAGTTAGAGGTTCCTTTCTGCCTTCTTGTTTTATACTGGAGAAAAATATATGCTGCTCTATTTAGTGTGGGCTTTCTTTAAGATATGGGATACTTGTATTCATTTAGGGTTCCTAGCTCAGAATCTTGGGATAAGTTATTAAATTGACTTGAAAATGGGTATAGGCAACCCCTTCGGGTCCCTTCCCACTGTGGAAACTTTTCTGTCCTCTCAATAAATCCTGCTTTCTCAAAAATAAAAATAGAGAGAGAGAGAAAATGGGTGTAAAAGCGGTATATACATTATTGTGAACATATTAGTTAGGATTCTTCATGTGTGCAGTGAGTTAAAACATAATTCAAATTTTCCTAAATGATGAAGGCAATTTATTCATTCATTTAGGCAGATCTTGATTCTGCAACTCTGGTTTTAACACCCAGAATATCGTTTCTCTCCTTTGAGTCAAGCTCCCACTGACTTCCTCCTAACAGCTTCAGGTTCTCCCCTCAAAGTCACAAAGTTGCAGTTCCAGACTTCTCATTTTCATTCAACATCAGCAAGAGGAAGAGGGGCCATCACCTGTAGCTGCTACAGAAGAGAAAGAAAGCACTGCTGTTCCAGAGGGTCTCAGAACATGTCTCCTAACACTCATGGGCTCCAGTTGGTTTACGTGTCCATTTCTGAATCAATTAGTAACTGAATGATGAACTACCCTGATTGACTGAAACCATTCAAGGCCCCTCTCTGGAACAGGTCCATCTCTGGAGTTAATCCTAAATAGACACATGGCTAAGAGCAGGAGAAGAGTGATTGCCCACAGGATATTTGGGATTCTTATTCCAGAAGGAATGGGAAAGTTGCTAAGCAGCAAGCCATAGTAATTTGCTTCAGCAGTGAATTTAGATGGTGAGCTGTAAATTAATGAAGCCTTTGTATGGTTGTAGGGATCATCCATGCATCATGTGGACTGGAGGCTGCCGGAGAATTCCAGTTTTGGTATTCCATGCTGAGGCTATTCTGACAAAGGACAACAATATTCGAGTTATTGGAGGTGGGTATAAGCTCTCCCATACATGACAGACTTGGACATGGCCCTGACAACATTGTCTTGAAGAAATTGATATGATATATAGATAGGGAAAGGGCCTTGGTCATAAGAAAAATCTATTGAGTTGTTATGCTTCAGAGATTATAATTGCTTAACTTGTTTTCTGCTTATGTTTTTCCTCTAATTTTTTTCCCAGAATTATATATACATGTGTGTGTATGTAAATATATATAATTTTTTTTGAGTCAGAGTTTTACTCTGTTACCCAGGTTGGAGTGTAATGAAGTGTAATGGCTCACTGCAGCCTTGACTCCTGGGCTCAGGCAATCCTTCTGTCTCAGCCTCCTGAGTAGTTGTGGCTACAGGTGCACTACCACACCTGGCTTTTTTGATTTTGTGGAGACAAGATCTCTCTATGTTGTCCAGGCTGGTCATGAATTCCTGGAGTCAAGCTATCTTCCCTTCTCAGCCTGCCAAAGTGCTGGGATTATAACCATGAGCCACTGTACTGGTCTTTTTCTTCAAATTGTGGTAAAATATACATAAAATTTATTATTTAACTGTTGTAGAGTGTACAGGTCCTTGTTACTTAGTATATCCACAGTGTTGTACAGCCATTACCACTGTGAAGTTCCTGAACATTTTCATTATCCCAAGAGTAAAGCCTGTGCCCATAAGCAGTCACTCTCCATTCCCTTATACCATTAGTCCCTGGTGCTAATCTACTTTCTTTCTCTATGAATTTGCATATTTTGGATATTTCAAATAAATGGAATCATATGATATGTGGCCTTTTGTGTCTGGCTTCTTTCACTTTTCAAGGTTTATCCATGTAGATGTGTCAGTTCTTCATTCCTTTTCCTGACTGAATAATAATTCCAGTGTGTGGGACATTTTGTTTATTTAGTCATCAGTTGATGGACATTTTTGTTGTTTCCATCTTTTTGTATATTGTGAATAGTGCTGCTGTGACTGTTCGTGAACAAATTGTTGTTTGAACACCTGTTATGAGTTATTTTGGGTATACATAGGAATGGAATTGCCAGGCCATATGGTAATTGTATGTTTAACTTACTAAGAACTATCAAACTCTTTTCCGTAATGGCTGTACCATTTTACATTCTCACCAACAGTGTATACAGGCTCCAATTTGTCCACATCCTCACTAACATTTATTATTTTCCATGTTTTAGATTATAGTGAATATGAAATGGTATCTGGTTGTGATTTTTTTTGTTTGTTTTTTTGAGTAGGAGTCTCTCTCTGTCACCCAGGCTGGAGTGCAGTAGCACGCTAATGGCCACTGCAGCCTCGGCCCGCTGGGCTCAGGCGATCCTTCTGCCTCAGCTTTTCAAGTAGCTGAAACTACAGGTGCATGGCACTGAGCCTGGCTAATTTTTTGATTTATTGTAGAGACGAGGTCTCGCCAAGTTGCCCAGGCTGGTCTCAGACCCATGGGTTCAGGCAGTCCTCTCGCTTCCATCTCCCAGAGTGCTGGGATTACAGATGTGAGCCACTGCGGTTGGCTGGTTGTGATTTTGGTTTGCATTTCCTTAGTGACTGATGACATTGAGTATCTTTTCATGTGCTTGTTACTTATTTGTATATCTTCTTTGCAGAAATGTTTATTCAAGCCCTTTGCCTATTTAAAAAAATTAGTTATCTCTTTTGTTGTTGAGTTGTAAGAGTTCTTTGTATATTCTGGATGCTAGACCATATATATGATTGGCAAATGTTCCTATTCTGTGGATTGTCTTTTCATTCTCTTGCTCATGTATTCATTCATGAGCAAAATATTTTAGTTTTGTAACATCCAATTTATGTAGTTTTTCTTTTGTTGCTTATACTTTTGGTGTCATATCTAAAAAAACATTGCCTAACCTAGAGTTATGATCCCTATGTTTTTTCCTAGGAGTTTTACTACTGAAGCTCATATGGTTAGAGCTAAAAAAGTCTTTGATATATTCTGAGTTAATTTTTTAAAAATATAGTGTTAGATAAGGGTCTGCCTTAATGCTTTTGCATTTGGATATCCAGTTGTGTCAGAACAGTTTGTTGAAGAGACTATTTTTTTCCCGACTGAATGGTCTTGGCTTTATTGTTGAAAATCAGTTGGACATAGATGTATGGGTTTGTATATGGACTCTTAATATTCCATTGACTTGTGTATTTTTCTTATGCTATTACCATACTGTTTTGATTAATGTACCTTTGGGTTTTTTTTTTTTAGATTAGAAAATATCATTTATTTAGAAAGTAAATTAGAGAGAAAGAGAGAAGAGAGTCACCTCCCCAAGATAGGGGAAGGGCAATTAATGTACACCTTTGTATTATATTTTGAAATTAGGGAGTGTGAGACCTTTAATGTTGTTCTTTTTCAATATGTTTTTCAGGGTCCCTTGCAATTGCATTGCAATTGTAGGATTGAATTGTAGGATTGAATTGAATTGAAGGATTGGCTTTTCAAATTCTTCAGAAATGACTGTTGGGATGTTGAGAGGGAGCACACTGAATCTGTAAATCACTTTTGAGAGCGTTGCTGTCTTAACACTATTAAGTCTTCCAGTCCAATTGGATGCATTTCCAAGTATTTGGGCAGCTTTAATTTTTTTCAGCAATGTTTTGTCGTTTCAGTGTATGAGTCTGGTACATTTTTGGTTAAATTATTCCTAATGTTTTATTCTTTTTGATGTTATTATAAATAGAGTTGTTTTCTCGATTTCATTTTTGGGTTGATAATTGCTAGTGTATAGAAATGCACTTGAGTTTTGTATATTGATCTTGTATCCTGAAACCTTTCAGGATTTGTGTATTAGCTCTAATGGTTTTTTGTTTGTGTATATTTTTTTCTTTTTTTTTTTTTGAGTTGGAGTCTCACTCTGTCGCCCAGGCTGGAGTGCAATGGCATGCTTACGGCCACCACAATGTTGACCTGCTAGGCTCCGGCAATCCTTCTGCCTCAGCCTTCCAAGTAGCCGGAACTACAGGCATGGGCTGTCACACCCAGCTGTCTATTTATTTATTTTTGAGTTGAAGTCTCACTCTTGTCGCCTAGGCTGGAGTACAGTGGCACGTTCACAGCCACTGCAGCCTTGACCTATTGGGCTTAGGTGATCCTTCCACCTCAGCCTTCCAAGTAGCTGGAACTACAGACACATGCTACCATGTCTGGCTAGTTTCTGTGATTTTTACTGTAGAGACGAGGTCTCACCAAGTTGCCCAGGCTGGTCTTGAACCCCTGGGCTCAGGCGGTCCTCTCCCGTCAGCCTCCCAAAATGCTGGGATTACAGGCTGAGCCGCCGTGCCTGGCCTAATTTTTTATTTATTGTAGAAACGAGGTCTCGCCAAGTTGCCCAGGCTGGTCTTGAACCCATGGACTCAGACAATCCACTTACCTCGGCCTCCCAAAGTGCGGGGATTACAGGCTGAGCCACTGAGCCCGGCCTACGTATTTCTTAAGATTGCCTAAATAGAACATGTCATCTACAAATAGAGAGAATTTTACTTCTTCCTTTCCAACCTGGTTGCCTTTTATATCTTTTTCTTGCCTAATTTCTCTGGCTAGAATTTCCAGTACAATGTTGAATAGAAAGAGTGCATCTTTGTCATTTTCCTGACCATAGAGGGAAAGCTTTCTTGCCTTTCACTGTTCAGTGTGATGTTGTGGGTTTTTCATAAATGTCCTTTATCATGTTGTGAAAGTTCCCATCTGTTCCTAGTTTTTTGTGTTTTTTTCATGAAAAGGTGTTGAATTTTGTTAAAGTGTTTTTCTACATAAATTGAGATGAACATTTTTTCCCTTTATTCTATTAATGTCATGTATTACACTGCTGACTTTTTGTGTGTTGAATCATTCCTCACATTCCTGAGATAAATCCTACTTGCTCAGGGTGTATAATCCTTTTAATTTGCTGTTGAATTTGGTTTGCTGGTATTTAGCTGAAGACTTTTGTTACTTTATTCATAAGGGGTACTGGTCTATAGTTTTCTTCTGATGCCTTTGTCTAACTTTGATATCAGAGTAATCCTAACCTTATAGAATGAATTCTCTGTAGCCTTCACTTGTTATAGGTCTACTTATATTTCCTATTTCTTCTTTAGTCAGTTTTGGTAGTTTGTGTGTTTCTAGGTATTTGTCTATTTTATTTAGCTTATTAATTTGTTTCCATACAATTGTAGTTTTTTAAATCTTTTTATTTCTGTAAGGTCAGTAGTAATGTTCCCCCCTTTCATCTCCGATCTTAGTAATTGAGTCTTTTTTTCTTAGTCCTGTGAAAGATTTGGCAATTTTGTGGGTTATTTTATTTTACTTTTTTGAGATAGGATCTCTCTTTGTCACCCAGACTGGAGTGCAGGGTGCAGTCATAGTTCACTGCATACTCAAATTCCTGGACCCAATTGATCCTCCCTCCTCAGCCTCTCAAGTAACAGGACTACAGGTGCACATCACCATGACCAGCTAATTTTTTTTTTTTTTTTTTTTTTTTTTAGTTGAAGTCTCACTCCGTTGCCTAGGCTGGAGTGCAGTGGCATGCTCATGGCACCCCAGCATTGACCTGCTGGCTCTGGTGATCCTTCTGCCTCAGCCTTTCACGTAGCTGGAACTACAGGCACGTGCTATCACGCCTGGCTCATTTTTCATTTATTGTAGAGATGAGGTCTTGCCAAGTTGCCCAGGCTGGTCTCAAACCCCCAGGGTCAGGCAATCCACTTGTCTTGACCTCCCAAAGTGTTGGGATTACAGACTGAGCTACCGAGCCCAGCCTTCAACTAATTCTTAAAACATTTTTTGTAGAGACTAGTTCTTGTTATGTTGCCCAGTCTAGTCTTGAACTCCTGGTCTAAAATGATTCTCCCACCTCAGCCTCCCAAAGTGCTGGAATTTACAAGTATGAACCATTGCACCCAGTCCTGTTGGTTATTTTAAAGATCCAACTTTAAAGATCCAACTTTTGGTTTTGCTTATTTTCTGTATTGTTTTATTTTTTCAGTTTCATTTATCTCTACTCCTCTTGGATTTTAAACAGTGCTCTGAGTCCTGGGGCTAACATGTAGCTATCTTAAAGGTTATAATGCTGTGGATCAAAACTGTTATGTGGTAGAGTGGAAAAGGTCTATACTTGGGTTTTCAGTCATTGGTTCAAATTCCAGCTTTTGCATTTCCTAACTGTGAGTCTTCAGCAAGTCACTCATACTCTCTTAACCAGTTTCATTATGAATAAAATGGAGATAATATCTACTTTGCAGGTGTTGGGAAGATTAAATGAGATTATTTAGTGTTGGGTGCATAGTAGGTACTCAAAACATGTGCTGCTTATTCTATTTGTTGAATAGCATCTGTTCTACTTTAAAATGATTTTAAGGTTTGTCATTGCCACATAATAAGCCAGGAGTTCAGAGGACTGTGAGCACCTGCTTCTGGGGTTTGAATCCCTATCCCTCCTCAGGAGTCCTTGTTCTAGTCTCCTCAGCAGGTTGCTAGGTATCACTTAAAGGGATGCAGTTCATTCATGTTCTCTGAAGCCTGAGTAATTGTAGGCTCTTTGCTGAGAAACATGCTCTAAATATGATTCGAGCCAAAATATAAAAGTTGGATAAAAACAACAGAAGTAAATAATCCCCCCCAAACATGCTTCCTTTGGTCTGCTTGTTACATAATCTATTCCATGGCAATAGGCATACCTTCTTTTTTTCCGAATACTTAACATTTATTGGAAAAAAATCTATCAATGTAGTCATCTATTTATGCAATTACTATTTTCTAGAACCAGATGTTTTTTTTCTTTACACGTTCTTGTGATATAAAAAAAAGCCACTAAGCTTTTCTCAAAATCTGTTTTTGAATTTCTCTTTCTCAGTTTCTCGAAGTTTAATAGTTTTCTTCACCTTCCTTTATGAAAAGAATAATTTGAATGACTATTGCTAGTTGCTGCCTCTGTTTTCTGAATTATTAAATACTCTCAGTCTGTAACTTTTGTTTTTTTGGCTCTCTTGAGTAGATGACATAGATCTGCTCAGATCATAAGCCTGCAGTTAAATCCCCTTGAGAAGTATATCTGAGACATTAGTTATCTTCTGTTGATCTCATAGTGTTAGATGCCAACTTTGTTTTTTCTGTTTATTAAATGTTTCATTGAATTCATTGTTATTATTTTGGGTGCAATATAATTTCTCATGCTTTATTTGTGAAATGTGCCAGGAACATGGTTTTTTCCTCATTATAACCCTGTTTTTTTCCCCCAAATTATATGTACTTTAAACATGCAAATGGAATTGTATGTTAGAGGCAACATAAGTATTTTAAGTTGTGTTCTGTATTTGTATAGACTAGCAATAGATGTATGATGCAAGCTATATATGTGATTGAAAATTTCTAGTAGCATTATTTCAAAAAGTGAAAACAAGGTGAAATTAATTTTAATAATGTTTTGTTTAACCCCGTATATCATCAAAACATTATTTCTGCATTTACTCAGTAAAAATCATTAATGAGACATTTTACATGTAGTATGCATTTTACACTTAGTAGAGCATCTCAATTTACTGCAGAATTTTCATTGGAAATATTTGATCTGTATTTAAATTTCATAAATGTTATAGTTGAAAAACTAAATTTGTATATTCAAGTTGTTTCAAACAGGTTTTCCAGTAACTAAATCAGATATTAGCTCTTAAATTTGAATTAATTGGAGTTAAATACAATTTAAAATTTAGTTTCTTTGTCACTCTAGTCCCATTTCAAGTGCTCCTTAGTCACATGTAGCTAGTGACTACTGTATTGGACAGTGCAGATATCCTAATCCTAATCCTAGGTAACCTAATTTTCTGATACTAGGGCACAGCTACACTATGTTGCCTGTAAGGGTGATCTTGGTCTTTGAAAAGTAAGAAATGTCAGCTTCATTTTTATTCTGGTTTTCCATTCTATTTTTGTCCAAATTCCTGAGGGCACTTCCTTACTTCCCAGGTACCTATGTGCTGACAGTTTGATTATCGGTTCCTGTTTTCATTTGCTCTGCTCTGGTGCAGTCAACTCTGGAATTTGCCAGGGGTTCAGGCACTTCAGGTTGCCTCTTGGGGTACATGCAAGTGGTTGGAGAATAGGAGATTCTGCTGTTCCTTGGTGAGGTTGATACAGTGTCTATTCACAAGCTCAGAAACAGCGTATCTGGCAGTTCGCTGGTAGTCAAGGAGAACCATGCCTTGCTTGCTTCTTGATTTTATATGTAGGAAAACATGGGATGAAGTGGTTCTTTCTTGGGCAGTTGGGCAAGTTCAGTTTGTAGTTGCAGTTCTCCAGGTGACTTGTCATGGGAGAGAATGCTCAGGTGTACTAGTCAGGATTCTCCAGAGAAACAGAACCAATGGTTGGGGGGGTGGGGTGAGGGGGAACAGAAACAGAGACAAAGACTGAGACAGAGAGATAGATTTATTTTATGGTATTGGGTCATGCAATTATGGAAGCTAAAAAGTCCCTTTAAACTGCCATCTGCAAACTGGAGACCCAGAAAAGCTGTTGGTATCATTTGAAGACTGGAGACCCAGAGAGCCAATGATATAGATTCTAGTTAGAATCTGAATACCTGAGAACCAGGAGTATGGAGGGCAGAGAAGATCTGTGACCTAGCTCCATCAGCAAAGAGTGAATTCAACCACCTTTTGTTTTATTCTAGCCTTCAAAGGATTGGATGATGCCTGCCATGTTGTGGAGGGCAATCTGCTTTACTCAGTCCACAGGTGTAAATGCTAATCTCATCTGGAGATACCCTCACAGATACACCAGAAATAATGTTTACTATCTTGTGGCACAGTCAAGTTGACACAAAATTAACCATCATTCCAAGGTTGTCAGGTTTTTCAAGAGACGCCCAGAAATCTAGATTGCTATATGAATTCTTCCAATTTTCAAAGATTAGCAATTAATTCAGTTTTATAGTGAAACACCATGAATGATAAACAAACCTTGTCTGCTGACTGGGTCTGGTCCTTGGGTCACCAGTTTATAACCTCTGGTCTAGGATATACTGCTCTCAAGTATTGGTGGACACGGAGGGCTGTTGGACACAGAATGAACTATAGGAATTACAAATCCCCAGCAGTGATGGTTGTTCTGTCCATTCCATCCTTCCTTTCTTGTACTCCCCTTGTGGAGTGTGTTCACTGTATCTGAGTTGGGTTATAACTAGTGGTATTGATTAGAAGGGAAGGGTCACTACTTGCTATTTATGTACTGTAAAACTCAGACTTGCCACTGAGTGCAGTAGTGATTGTGTTTTCTTCTATATTAGAAGCAGGAGAAAGATTATTAATAGCATTTAACTTTTTTAGTTGCCATATATGTACAATGTGTTAATAGTTATT
This sequence comes from Carlito syrichta, assembly GCF_000164805.1. Lineage (NCBI taxonomy): Eukaryota > Metazoa > Chordata > Mammalia > Primates > Tarsiidae > Carlito > Carlito syrichta. The sequence continues at coordinate 107,122 of NW_007251310.1, read as the reverse complement.
TTTACTATGTATTTACTTTTTTATATATATATGATTTTTACTATACAGCAAAAACTATTCTAAAGCTTTACGTGTATTAACTGATTTTGTGCTTACAAGTACCCCGTGGGGTAAGTGCTGTTATTGCTAACTCCATTTTACAGGGGAGGAAGTAGAGCATGGAGAAGTTAAATAACTTATTGAAGGTAACAGACAGGAAGTGGTAGAGCCAGGATTTGAACCCTGATGCTTTGGCTCTGGAGACATACTCTTATTACTCCGCCTTCTCTCTCCACCCCCGTGTACCCACTGTCTGTTTTCCACACACGGTTAACTGCTCAGCTTCCCCATGGCCTGGTGCTGAGAGGCAGGCACTGCAGAGCGTGCCCAGAATCAGGTATAGTCTGTCTCTGTCTTCAGCAGTCACCACATTGTTGATGACGCTTTGGCTTTTCATGGGCAAAAATGGAGAAGTTAATGAACATGGTTATCATTCTAAACATTTTACTTAGAAAAATTAAAAACATTTAGACAAGTGCAAGAATAGTATAGTGAACACACACAGACACCTTTGCCCTAGAATCACCAAGTACTAACATTTTGCTGTATTTGTCTCTCTTAACCACTTGAGAATTAGTTCAAGTATTTCATGACTTGATACTTTATTCAGCAAGTCTCTCCTGAGAGTAAGAGCATCTTCTCTATAAGCACAATGATATGTCATTGGTAAAATATTATCGACTCTACAGTCCCTATGCACATTTCCCCATTGTTCCAGTATTGTCCTTTATAGTAACCTTTTGTTTTTCTCTCCAGGATCCAATCAAAGATTTCATTTAGTTGTCATATTTCTTTAGTCTACTTTAATCTACAGGTATTTACCAGACTTTTTTTTTCTTCCAGCTACTTGGAAGGCTAAGGTGGAAGGATAAACTTTTTTTCTTTTAGTCTTTTATAACATTGACATTTTTAAGATTCCAGACATTTTAAAGATAACCTTAAGTCTAATTATATTTAATTGTTTAGATTCAGAATTTAAAAAACGTTTAGGAATATCATTTGGGGAGAAGTTGTGTTCTTCTCGGTATATCACATTTAAAAGTATATGCTATCATTATTTTACATTATTGGTGATACCAGTTTTGACCATTGGTGTCCATTGGTATCCATTGATTATTGTCTGAATCACTTACTCTTATGGTTTTTGTAAAATGGTTATTTTCTATTTTTATATTTTCTAGTACATTTATTAACCAGATTTTCTATAACTAGGAACTTCTGTGGTAGGCAGAATAATAGTCCCCCCAAAATGTCTGCCTCCTCATTCCCAGAACCTTTGAATATGTTACCTTACATGGCAAAGGTTGTAGATGGAATTATGGTTGCCTATCAACTGACCTTAAGATAAGGACATCATCTTGTATTATCCAAGTGGGTCCAACATAATCACAAGGATTCTTTAAAATGGGAGGAGGAGGTAGAATAGGTCAGAGTGTTGTGGTGTGAGAAGAGCTGGACCCACCTTGTTAGCTTCAAAGATGGAGGAAGGAGGCCATAAGCCACAAGCCAAGGAATGGGGTGGCCACTGGAAGCTGGAAAAAGGAGGGAAGTAAATCCTACCAAGAGCCAACAAAAAGAACCCATCCCTGTCGATGCCTTGACTTTAGCCCGATGAGACCTGTGTTAGACTTCTGACCTACAGAACTATAAGAAAATTAACTTGCATTTAAGCTGCCAAGTGTTGTAATCTATTATAGCAGCCTTTCCACCTCCTTCTCAGTGTGGACTCATAAGTGTGTTATAAGCCTTTTCGCTATTTATTTTTATGTTTAAGTTGTCTCAAGTTTGGCTGTTGGGAGCCCCTTCAAACTCTTTGTGACAGCTCCCTAGTCAGTTTTGAGCATTTTTTTTCTTCTTTTTTTGGCATAGCAAGATAGTCCAGGCCTATTTTGTGCTTTTCCTCCCCCAGCTTGGAATCAGAATGCGTACTCCTAAGCAGTGCATTGCACTGCTTCTTACGTCATGTTCTGCACTGAAGCAGACACACGATTTGTGCTGTGTACTGCAAAGACAACATAACAGTGACTGGCCATTGGGAAAAAACTGTAACTCAGCTTTAAAGTTTGCCACAAGAATAAGAAGTATGGAGAGTCCGGCTTTTTTTACATTAATCATCCTGTGTTTATATGGCATTCCTACCAGGGCTGGGGAAGTAGCAGCAGGGATTTATGAATATTTTCACATAAACTCATAAAAAGAATGGTCGTCTTTGACTATAGAGGTTGAATATTGTCCTAGAATCCGTTCATAAATGTCTATACTAAACTCACTTAGAAATATTCAGTATGCAGTTCACTTAAAAAATCCTTCCATAGAACTCTTAGCTAGCTTTTGCCAACAGTTTGTAGTGGTGCATAGGAAGAGATTGTAATGGTCTAGAGCAAAGCTAATCCCTGGGGATATGTAAAAATCTCACATGGTTTCAGAATTTTCTTCTCTGACAGTAGTCACAAGCACAAATGCTTACAGGGGCCTGGCAGAAAGTGAAAATGGGTGAAGTAGGGTGGCACTGTGCAGAACAAGAGTATAGGCCTGTCCTGAAGGGAGCAGTTGCAGTTCTCCCATTGACTCTTGCCATTGGAGAGAAGAGAGCCCAGGGTTGCTAGATTTTTCAAGAGAAGCCCATAAATCTAGTTTTTTATATGCATACTTCCAATTTCAAAAGGTTAGCAGCTAATTTAATCTTATTTTTAGAGCACCATGAGGAATGAACAAACCATGTCTGCAAGCTGGATTTGGTTCTTGGGTTACCACTTTCTAATGTTTGGGCTGAGATACAATGGTAACCAGCGGTATAGGACACAGAGGGCTGTCTGAAGCAGGGGTTCTAAATCTCTTTGGAACAGTAGACTCATTGGCAGTCTGGAGAAACCTGTGGGCCTTGTCTAAGAATAATGTTGTTTGTAGAGATGAAGTCTTGCTATATTGTCCAGGCTGGTCTTGAGCTCCTGGCCTCAAGTTATCCTCCTACCTTGTCTTCTCAAAGTGCTGGGGTTATAGATGTAAGCCACCATACCTGGCCAGAAAAATTTTTTTTTTGAGTTAGAGTCTCACTCCTCTGCCCAGGCTGGAGTGCAGTGGCATGCATGCTCACAGCCATCCCAGTGTCGACCTGCTGGGCTCCAGTGATCCTTCCGCCTCAGCCTTCTGAGTAACCGGAACTACAGATGCATGCTACCATGCCCGACTATTTTTTATTTTATTGCAGAGACGAGGTCTCGCCAAGTTGCCTGGGCTGGTCTCAAACCCACATGCTCTGGCAGTCCACTTGCCTCGGCCTCCCAAATTGCTGGGATTACAGGCTGAGCCACTGAGCCTGGCCCAGAAAAATGTTTTTAAGTAGATAAAAATATATATAAGTTATTACAAAGGTAATTGTGCTGAAACGTAGTAATCAAAATATTTTTTTAGAATTTGTGATGTATGTGCTTTTTTATTAGCTAGTGGGAGGTTTGTTAACTACCATAATTTTTAAATACTATAAGAATAAGTGACATCTTGAGATAATTGTAACAACTGTAAAATAGTTGAAAATATCTGATACCTATTGGTGTCAGGGTCACTAATATGTTAATACTGCCTACTTTCTTGCCTGCCTTCCTAATTGAAGTTATTGTTAAATTTCAAATAGTAGCGAATGAAAACAACCACGTAATTTTTCTCCCTATCCATGTTTAGTGAATTCCAGTGAGTCTCGGGTTACAAGCCCTTGGTTTAAAATGATCTTCAATTTATTTGTCGTAGTTTTAAGGGTAGAAGTATTTTTTTTTTTTTTTTTTTGAGTTGGAGTCTCACTCTGTCACCCAGACTGGAGTGCAGTGGCCGCTCCCGGCCACCGCAGCCTCGACCTGCTGGGTTCCGGCGATCCTTCCGCCTCAGCCTTCCAAGTAGCCAGAATTATAGGCATGCACTACCACGCCTGGCTGATTTTTTGATTTTTTGTAGAGATGAGGTCTCGCTGCCCAGGCGGGTCTCGAACCCGCGGGCTCAGGCCATCCACTCACCTCAGCCTCCAAAGGCGTGGGATTACAGGCTGAGCCACCGAGTTCAGCTAGGGTAGAAGTATTAATGCTATTGAGTATAATTGAACAAGCCATCATCTTACAGATTATTTGTCTCCACAGTTAACTTTCTGGTTACCAAACTTGATTCTTTGTTTTTCTTTAGAACGGTATCATTTGTCTTACAAGATTGTGAGAACTGACAGTCGCCTGGTACGCAGCATTCTGACAGCCCATGGATTTCATGAAGTAAGTTCATTTTTGCTACGTCACCTGATCTGCTCAGAAGCTGAAAATTCTAGCCACCTAACTGACTTTACCAATTAACAGGGCCAGCTCTAGGAGGTATGTGGGACCAGTGCAGATGATGTAGAACTCAGATTGGAGTTCTGAGTGGCTTTCCCAGTTTCTCCTTGCAATACATGGAACATATTTCCATAGGATTTTTTACAAAATTATTTTTCTTGCTATGTTCTTAGGCTTGGTTTAGAGGCACGGTTGCCCATATGGAATTGTCTGATACCCATTAATGTTCTTTGATTGCAGGCAACAGAAACAGACTCTGCTTTCCTTAAACCAAAAATGATTTGGTTTTGTAGGAAAGGTGTGCAGAGGGTAGCTAGTGGAATCAGAGGAAAAACTTGAAAAGGCAGGACTTTGGAAGGAGAGAGGACAACCCCAGGGATCTAGGAACAGGAATTTTCTAGATCATCTCAGGGCACTGTCATGGAAGTGACTGGACTCCATTCATTGTTCTTGTGCCTTTCTCTGCTCAAGAATCACATTCTATCCCACGCCTTTGGGAGGCTGAGGTGAGTGGATTGCCTGAGCCCGCGGGTTCGAGACCCGCCTGGGCAGGCGAGACCCCATCTCTACAATAAATAAAAAAATCAGTCGGGTGTGGTAGCGCGCGCCTGTAATTCCGGCTACTCGGAAGGCTGAGGCGGAAGGG
>NW_007251310.1:68417-102110 GCF_000164805.1 Carlito syrichta | reverse complement strand
AAAAAAAAAAAAAGAATCACATTCTGGGCTGGGGGCATGGCTCATGCCTGTAATCTCAGTACTCTGGGAGGCCAAGGCAAGAGGATCATTTGAGCCTAGGAGTTTGAGACCAGCCTAGCAACATAGTGAGACCTCATCTCTACAAAAAAATTTAGCTGGATGTGGTGGCTTGTGCCTGTAGTCCCAGCTACTCGGGATGCTGAGCCAGAAGGATTAACTAAGCCCAGGAGGTTGAGGCTGCAGTGAGCTGTGATTGTGTCACTGTACTTCAACCGGGGTGACAGAGTGAGACCCCCACTCAGAAAAAAAATGTCACATTCTGGCGATAGAATGATTGGTCTCACTTGCGTCAAGGATATACTTCTTGAGAGAGGGAATGGGTGGAGATTGGTAGGTCCTTTAAAACCAAAGGGTAAGTTGTTCCCGAAGGAAAACTAGGGAAAGTGGATGTGACAATATCAAAAATCCTAAATAGACTTCTACTACAGGTATTTTGTGACAATTGATAAAAGCCTTGTTGCTGTCTTCTTAGTCTAGGTTGAGATATAGGAGCGAATATTTTGAGGAAGTTCTGATTACAATTTATATCCTGTCTTGTTGCTGTTTTATGTCTAGTGCTTAACATAGTAACTACCACATTATAGGCACAGAGTACTTAATTGTTGAATGAGTAAACAAATTAATTCTAATGAATGAGCTAATGAAATATAAGTTGGTTTGCTACTATAAGGTTTTAGTCAACTTTCTAACCAGTAACAGCAAGGACATAAGGACAGTCTGAGAAAGGATTGGGTCTTCATCTCATACTTTGACATACAAGAATATTAAGAGAATTCATGTACTGTTTTTCTTTTTTTGGGTTGGAGTCTTACTCTGTCACCCAGGCTGGAGTGCAGTGGCACACTCAAGGCCATAGCAGCCTCGACCTGCTGGGCTCAGGTGATCCTTCTGCCTCTGCTTCCAAGTAGCTGGAATTATAGGTACGTGCTGCCATGCCTGGCTAATTTTTCTTGATTTATTGTAGAGATGAAGTCTCGCCAAGTTGCCCAGGCTGGTCTTGAACCCATGGGCTCAGGCAGTTCTCTCACCTTGGCCTCCCAAAGTGCTGGAATTATAGGTGTGAGCCACTGCGCCCAGCCTTCATGTACTTTTTTAGAAGGGTTAATTTATTTTACTTTCTGCAACTGGAATTTGCCCGTCTCCCATTCGTTGAACTTGATTATACTCTGATTTTGTCTTATTAGGCTCACATACTAACTGGGTCACCCCTGAGTGCTCTGTGGATGAAAAACCACTATGGCCTTTTCTGCCATTGCTCTTCCTGGAGAGGGGCTATCTCTGATGTTTGTTTGTTTTATTGTCTTTCTGTCTGCCCTTAGGTTCACCCAAGCAGCACTGACTACAACCTAATGTGGACAGGTTCTCACCTGAAACCCTTCTTACTTCGCACCCTCTCTGAAGTACAAAAGGTTAATCACTTTCCCAGGTAATGCTCTTGTAGCTGCTTTGCTCCATTTAAAGGTCCCTGACATTGGGTTATGTAGCCAGCAGAGATAATGTCCTTAAAAAAAGAAGTAGTTTGTGATATAGGGCAGCCAGGCAGAAGTCTTCACATCAAACTGAGGTGCTGTTGTCCCGAGCATATATGAACACTTTCCAAAGGCCATATAGACATGGACGGTTTTAAAGGAGACCGTTTCTGGTTCTGTTTTCTAAAATTGAGTTTCTAGTGAGCACCTCATGGGGATGGGTTCTCCTTTCTCACCTCCCCCTTCACAGTTGCCGTTTTTCACTTTTATTAAGGCCCACCTGGACTCATAACATGATATGTTGTCTTTGGGTGTAGAAATTTTCAGGTTTCCAAAGAAAGCTATAAAATATTGGTGTCTAATTGAGTCCTGCTAACAGCATGCTGATGGTTTATATTTCTTTGCTTTTAAAAGAATTGAAGGACAACATAATCTATGTTATCAGCCGGTAGATCATTAACAATCATTTTTAATGACAGATCATTTTGTGATTTTTTTTGAGTTAGAGTCTCACTCTGTCACCCAGACTGGAGTGCAGTGGCTACTCCCGGCCACTGCAGCCTCAACCTGCTGGGCTCCAGCGATCCTTCCGCCTCAGCCTTCCAGTAGCTGGAAATACAGGTGTGTGCTACCATGCCTGGCTAATTTTTTGATTTATTGTGGAGATGAGGTCTCGCCAAGTTGCCCAGGCGGGTCTTGAATCCGCAGGCTCAAGCAATCCACTCACCTCAGCCTCCCAAAGCACGGGATTACAGGCTGAGCCACCGAGCCCAGCTCATTTTGTGATTTTTGATGTCTAATTAGGAAGGAGTTCATTGCTATAGAAAATTCTTTCCAGTTGAATTTGAATTTGTTGGTGGCACCTAGAGGGGCTATTATAGTCTAGTGGTTAGAAGCATAGGTTCTGAAGTAACTCTGGGCCCAGACTCCAGTCCTCCTGAGTGACCTTGGGCAAGTGACCTTTCTGGATGTCAGTTTCCTCATTGGTAAAAAGAAGGTGCTAATGGCACATACTTCATAGATCTGATGTGAGAATTTATTATACTATATCAAAGTGGGAACTGCTTAGAACAGTGCCTGCCATGTAGTATACTCTATAGTTATTTTGCTGTTAGTCATGAAACTAAGTTTCTTAGGGTATACAGCTATGACAAAGAAAATAGGAAAAAGATTGAGGCTGCATTCAGCCATGGAGAAATACATGATGCATGGAGAAAAAGGGAAACTCATCTCATCTAATGAAGAGATGCCGATCCATTAAAAAAGTGTTTATGTGGACAGGGGTTACATTTTAGTTTATTTCTAGGTCTTATACCCCAGTTACTCAGTCATACTAACGTTACCTCACATGCTATTCTCCTTATTTTCACGAAATGCTGGCCATTTCTTGATTTTTCTTTTCTTTTTTTTTTTGAGTTGGAGTCTCACTCAGTCGCTCAGACTGGAGTGCAGTGGCCGGGAGCGGCCACTGCAGCCTCGACCTGCTGGGCTCTGGCGATCCTTCCACGTGGACTCAGCCTTCCAGGTAGCCAGAATTACAGGCACGCGCTACCATGCCCGGCTGATTTTTTGATTTATTGTAGAGATGAGGTCTCACTGCCCAGGCGGGTCTTGAACCCGCGGGCTCAGGCAATCCACTCACCTTAGCCTCCCAAAGGCGCGGGATTACAGGCTGAGCCACCGAGCCTGGCTTTGATTTTTCAATTCTATTGTCTTGAGCCCAGTCAATGTGTGTAAAGACTGGCCTACATTGTCTCTATTGCCAAATGATTTCTTCATATTGTTGGATAATTGTGTGTTTTGAGTCTTTGAAACAAGTCCCAGTTTTATGTTATGTCTGAACTCCATTGGCAGAAAATAATGTCAACCTTATTTTCTTCCTTAATGCCTATAAGATACGGATTTGGTTTTCTAAATGTGTGACTGAATGCTTGAAGTAAATCAAATGCATCCATTTTAAGTGGGCATTGAAACAGTCTTTCTTTTCTGTTTTGGGTCAGAGTCTCACCCTGTCGCCCAACCTGGAGTGCAGTGGCATGCTCACGGCCACTGCAGCATTGACCTGCAGGCTCAGGTGATTCTTCCACCTCAGCCTTCCAAGTAACTGGAACTACAGGCGTGCGCTACCATGCCCGGCTTATTTTTTGATTTATTGTAGAGACGAGGTCTCACCAAGTTGCCCAGGCTGGTGGTCTTGAACCCCTGAGCTCAGACAATTCTGTTGCCTCGGCCTCTCAAAGTACTGGGATTACAGACTTGAGCCACCGTGCCCAGCCTGAAATAGTCTTTAAAATAGCCCACACTGGAGTCTACATTCCTAATTCGTGTTCTTAATATATTGTTTATTTCATAGTTTTTGAATTATTTCCATAGGTGTATAGAAGTTCCATCTCAATTTAGACTCAGTCAGTAACAACAAATTACAACCTACATCTTCCTTGACTACTCTTTGAATGTGCTATCCTTGTAAGTTTGAGAATAAGCCTTTTTCTCATTGCAGCGTACTTGGTGGCTTCTGCTGCTGTATCCTTCCTGCTTCAATCTAAAGACTTCTAACTCACATGCAGGAGAAATTTAAGCACTCTAACATTTTCAGTAATACTGTGAACTCTTTTAACTTTTGAGTCGGGTCTTACTCTGTCACCTAGCCTTAGGGTGCAATGGTGCGAACACAGCTCACTACAACCTTGAACTCTTGGCTCAAGCAATGACGCATCACTGTGCCCAGCTAATTTTAAAAATTTTTTTTTGTAAAGTTGGGGTTTTACTGTTGCCCACGCTAGTCTCAAACTCCTGGGCTCAAGCAGTCCTCCTGTCTTGTCTTTTTAACGTACTGGTATCACAGGCTGAGCCACCATGCCTGGCCTCCTTGAATTTTTAATTTTAAGTAATTTCAGAATTAAGGAAAGTTTTGGAAATTAATATATAGAGTTCTTATGTATCCTTTACCCAGTTTTCCTAATGTTACTAATCTGGTATAACTGTAGTGTAATTATTTAAACTAAGAAATGAACATTGAATAACACCATTAACTAAACTACAGGCTTTATTTTTCTTTTGCTAGTTTTTCTAATAATGTCCTTTTTCTGTTCTAGGATGCAATCCAGGGTCCCACATTGCATTTAGTTGTCATGTCTACTTAAGTCTCCTTCGATCTGTCCTTTAATTTTTTTTTTTGTCTTCCAATAAAATTTCTATTTTTATGTTTAATGCATTTAAATTGCAATTTATAATATTTATGGTATTTTGAAGAATTATATACTATAATACTTGCGGTGATAATAGTTCTATATACACATATTAACAGTTACAGTCTTATGATCACAGGAAATGAAAAAATATTATATCAATTCCTATGAAATATGATATTAAAGACAAACATTAAATATGGTCTGTTAGGCTGAGCTGTTCTTGGAGGGAAATGGTATGGAAGAAATTAAAACAAGGATGATTGGGGCTAATGTCTGGTTGGGGCCTGAGAGGGCTTCTGATGTACTGGGGATTTTCTCTGTGTAGGCTGAGCAGTGGTCTCATGGGTGGGTTCACTTTGTAAAAGTCTGTTATGCTCTGCACTTGTAATTTGGCTACTTTTCTCTATATATGTTAACTTCAGTAAAAAGTATATTTAAAGAAGTGAAAATTTTGCTGACAAAAAAGAACTTTTTCTTTTCTTTTTTTTTTTTGTGTTGGAGTCTCACTCTGTACAGTAGCATGCTCACGGCCACCCCAGCATTGACCTGCTGGGCTCAGGCAATCCTTCTGCCTCAGCTTTCCAAGTAGCCAGAGCTACAGGCACACACTACCATACCCGGCTAATTTTTTGATTTATTGTGGAGATGAGATCTTGCCAAGTTGCCCAGGCTGTTTTGGAGCTTGTGGACTTAGGCAGTCCTCTTGCCTCAGCCTCCCAAAGTGCTGGGATTACAGGCTTAAGCCACTGCACCTGGCCTGAGCTTTTTCTTTAAGAACATTTTAAACATGGTATGGGAGTTATTGGAATCCTGTTGTTATTTAGATTCCCGTGAATATACCTTAATAGTATGGTGTTACAATTTTATTTTAAGATATTTACCATTCATCAGATTATATGGAAAAATTTAAAATTTATGATGAAAAATCTTAAGATGCCAACTTATCCATGCAAGAGGATATATGGTTTTCCAAAATTCATGTAGCTAATACCAAGCAAAAAAATTTGAAGACCATTGATGCTGGGCATCTGTAGGAGAGGAAGTTCTTTTCCTTACCCTCAGGTTCTATGTTTCTGATTCCTTAATGATAAGAATTATCTGGGGTTCTTTTAAAAATGTACCTTCTCAGGTCCCATTGCACGCTGAGGGAAATCACTATCTCCAGAGAAGGTGTAAATGTAAGAAGCACCTTCTAGGTGCTTCACCTTTCTTAATAAGTGTACAGCTAGAAAGCTCTATTTGTAAAAAGCAGAGAGGTGATTTGTAACAGGGAAGTTTGGAGATGACTTCTATAGATTAAATCAGTGGTGTAGTGTGGGCCCTGTGTCACCTGTGGTGCTTGTTTAAAATGCAGAATCTTGGACTTTATCCCAGAATTTTGAGCAGTGGGGCCCAGGAACATGCATTTTTAAGAAGCTCTCTAGAGGATTTTTTTTTAAAGAAGCTCTTTAGAGTACCTCTGCTCTAGATTTCTGAAGAGGGTAGTTGGTAAGAAAGAAGTGCTTATGATACCTAGATATGACAAAGCAATCTTTGAAATCATAGCAAAAACTTTGAACTGAGGAACAGATGGAGTAAGTGTTCAATGACTACCACAAAGATTCTTAGATGGTTTTTAAGCAGTGGAACAAATCACAGGCTTCACAGTTGAAGCTAACTGAAGTGCCTTTTGGAAGTACTTTACACAAGAATATACCAAGAACATAACCCTGATATAGGTGGCAACTGTTACCCTGATTTTGCATGATCATTTCCTTGCTTTTCTTTTTAATTTTACCTCTTCTGTACCCATCTCTTGATGATGTAGTTACATTCTCAGTGAGGTTCCTCATCTGGACTTTAATAGGTCATTCCAGTCTAAACTTGAGGTCTGTCTTGGGCTCCAGGGGTATATTAGACCCTTGGTACTGGTGATGATATATGTTCCATATAGTTATATGAGACATTGGGCAGTTATTGCTATGGCATTCGGTCTGTAAATATGGATTTAGGTAGGCATGTGTTTGATTTTCCTGGACAGTCCTTTTTTCAAATATACCTAGCCTTCTTCCCAGAAAACCACATTAATAAAACTTCTCAGAAATTCTGGTATTTTAATATTCAAACTTTCTCAATTTGCGTCCCTACTTGAATTTAAGCTAGATTGTTTTTGTCAGGCTATGTTTCTCAGAAAGTCTCATCTGTGGATACCTACAGAATAAACATGTCCAGAATACTTTGGCTTTGGAACTTGTTAGTTGGTGTACTGGTATTTTTCATGATCTAGATCATTTTATACTATTAGAGAATTGTGAATTCAATTAAAGTAATATACATGGTGTTCCTAAAATATTTTATAAGAATTTATAGTAGTGATAGGCACAGACTCTGTTGGAGCTTTATGAAGCTAGAGTTTTTCACATATTTAGTTTTTAGAACGTAAAATATTGAGTATATTTATCAAAAGCCAAACAGTCTGCTTTATTTTTGAAATCTCTTTAAAAATAGATTTTAGCTGGGCTTGGTGGCTCAGCCTGTAATCCTGCGCCTTTGGGAGGCTGAGGTGAGTGGATTGCCTGAGCCCGCGGGTTCGAGACCTGCCTGGGCAGTGAGACCTCATCTCTACAATAAATCAAAAAAATCAGCCGGACGTGGTAGCACATGCCTGTAATTCCGGCTCCTCGGAAGGCTGAGGCGGAAGGATCGCCGGAGCCCAGCAGGCGAGGCTGCAGTGGCCGGGAGCGGCCACTGCACTCCAGTCTGGGTGACTGAGTGAGACTCCAACTCAAAAAAAAAAAAAAAAAAAAAAAAAGATTTTATACTTGCATATGAATTTTAAAAAACCCATTTGGAATAAGTGCCATAGATCTAAACATAAAACATAAACTGTAAAACTTGCAGAAGAAAACACAGGAGAAGATCTCTGTGACCTTGGGTTAGGCAGAGATTTTTAGATACAACAATAAAAAAACACAACACATAAAAGAAAAAATATGGATAAATTTGATTTCATCAAAATTAAAAACGTCTGTTCTTTGAAAGACACCGCTAAGAAAGTGAAAAAGCAAGCCATGGACTGGCAAAAATATATGCAAAACACATATCTGATAAAGAATTTGTATCCAGAATATACAGTGAACTCTCAAAACTCAATAATAAGAAAATAAACAACCCTATGTTTCAAAATTGGTGAAATATATGAATGGAAACTTCACCAAAGAAGACATAGGAATGGCAAATAAGCACACGAAGAGATGTTCAATGTCATCAGTAATTAGTGGAATACAAATTAAAACCACATGAGGTACCAGTATATATACCTGTTATACGGTTAAAAACAAGAACAACAGGCAGCACCAAGTGCTGGCCAGGATGCACAGCAGCAGAACATTAATGTGTTGCTGGTAGAAATGCAAAATGGTCCAATTACTTGAATAACTATTGGTGTGAAATATAGATCTGGTCTTCCTCTCATTTCCTGACTTGAATCTCCTAAAATCCTTAAGATTTCCAAAGTGATCAGTTGCGCTGATTACCTAACTGGTGGCCGACAGTCCCTAGGTAGTTTCAGGATGGGGACTGGTCACAGGAAAGACCAAGGTGTGATAGAGGGTTAGGACTTCAAGCCTACCCCCCAACCTCCAGGGAGAGGAAAGGAACTAAATGTTAAGCTGATCACCAGTGGCCAGTGATTTAATCTATTGTGCCTACATAAAGAAGCATCCTTAAAAACCCAACAGGACTGGATTCGGAGAGCTTCTGAATAGGTGAACATGTGGAGCTTCCTAGAGATGATGAATCCTGGGAGGACTTGGAAGCTCTGCTCCTCTTCCATACCTCACTCTACTGTCTCTTCACCTGTACTCTTTGTAATATTCTTTATAATAAGCCAATAAACATAAATGTTTCTCTGAGTTCTTTGAGCTGTTCTAGCAAATAAGTTGAATCCAAGGAGGAAGTGATGGAAACACCTGTTTATAGGCAGTTATTCAGAAGCACAGTAAAACAACTTGGGCCTTACTATTGGCATTGGAAGTGTAATCCCAGCACTTTGGGAGGCCGAGGTGAGAGGATTGCCTGAACCTGTGGGTTTGAGACCTGCCCCGGCAACTTGGCGAGACCTTGTCTGTACAATAAATCAAAAAATTAGCTGGGCATGGTAGCGCATGCCTGTAGTTCTGGCTACTTGAAAGGCTGAGGCAGAAGGATCGCTGGAGCCCAGCAGGTCGATGCTGGGGTGGCCATGAGTGTGCCACTGCACTCTAGCCTGGGCAACAGAGTAAGACTCCAACTCAAAAAAAAAAAGGGAAATGTAAGGCTTGTGGGTGCTGACACTGTCTCCAGGTAGATAGTGTCAGAATTAAATTGAATTAGAGGACCCCAGCTGCAAGATTGCTTGCATGGTGTGTGGGGAAAATCCCACACACATCTGGTGTCAAAGTGTTGAGTAAATGTGTTGAATTGGGAGTAGAGAATAGGCAAAGCACTTTAGGTTTTCCTTTATCTCAAGTTATAGCAGGAGAGAATGAGCTTATTTTTCCAGTATCCTCAGAATAACCATCTTCTTATAAAGTTTGACATGTACTTATGTGGTAATTGGAAAATGTGTTGTGTCCACAAATTCTCTAACACTGCTTTCAAAAGGCTGAGCTTAATTTTTCTGTTCTTGAGTGCTGACTGGACTTAATGACTTACCTCTAACAGTGGAATGTGGTAGAAGTGACCGTGTTGCTTCTGAGACTAGGTTGTAGAAGACATTACAGCTTCTTTCTTGCTCCCTTTCTCAGATCACTGGATCTGGGAGAAGCTGGTTATGTCATGAAGGCACTCAGCCTTCTGAAAGGTTCACTTGGGGAGGAAACGAGGCCCCTGCTGACAAGCAGCCCTCTGTGAGTGAGCTATCTGGAAATCAGGTCCTCTGTCCCCAGTCATGCCTGATAACCACAGTGCTGGCCAACATCCTGACTGTAACCTCATGGGAGACCCTGTGACAGAACTACCCAGTTCTGTCACTCCCACATTCCTGGCCTCAGAAACTGTGAGATCATAAATGTTTATTGTTATTTTAAGCTGCCTTGTTTTGGGATAATTTATTATGTGGCAATCGATAACTAATACAGCTTACTAAACATCCCATTCCCAGAGAACTGAAGATTTAGGTTTACACAAAGACTTATGAAAACTTATGTTCATATAAAAACCTATATGCAAATGCATACAGCTACTGTATTCCTAATACTGGAAATCTCCAAATACTGGAAACAACCCAAATGTCCTTTAGCTGGTGAGTGGATTAACTGTGGTACACCTAGTTAGTGGATCACTACTCAGCAGATTTTCCATTTTGGACAGAATTCTGATACATGCAACAACAATGATGAATCTCAACTGTATCATGCTCAGTGGAAGGTGCTAGTCTCAAAGGATACTTATTCCATTTATTTGACTTTCTCGAAAATGCAAAATTGTAAGGAGAGAAAACAGATGAATGACTTTGGTTGGGAGGGTTGACTACAAAGGGACTTGAGGTAACTTTCTGGGTTGTTGGAACTGTTTTTTACCTTGATTGTGGTGATGTTACATCATTGTATGTGTTTGTCCAAACTCAGATTTGTACATTAAAAAAGACAAATTTTACTTTATATAGATTATATCTTAATGAATAAAGCTGACCAAAAATCCATTTGATGAAAATGGTCAACAAACCTTTTGGGCTGACAAAGTCACACATTTAGAATATAATACTGTCTTCAGTAACTGCTTTAACACTATGAACTCTGAACTCGTTACAGTGTGATAACACCAGAAAACCTGAGTCATAGGTTACTGAAATGGAAATACTTTTTTGGTGTCTAGGTCATATGAACTAACCCGGAAGGACCGACTTTACAAAAACATCATTCGAATGCAGCATACGCATGGGTTCAAGGCTTTTCACATCCTCCCTCAGACCTTCCTCCTGCCAGCAGAGTATGCGGAATTCTGTAGTAAGTGCTTGACCAGGAATGCCCCAATCCCCAGCAGCTGAATTTAGGGTAAATTTACCCCAGAGGCTGCCTTAAGTTGTCAAGCAGTGGGGCTTTTCAAATCCTTAGAAAATTGTGGTTCTCCAGTAAAAGAGTTTGCAGACATAACTTTAAAACTATGTTTTATTCTGATTGTGTATTTGTATGTTTGTTCTTAGTTAACTTGCCAGTATCATTTATGTAAGGACACACTGGTGTTATGTAAGTGTGCCCCTGTCTTATGTAATTTTGCTTGAATAACTCTTCTCACCATTGATGAGTATTAGTGCCTGTGTTAGGATTGTATTTCTGCACGTGAATTACACGTGCTTCTTTTTTCCCTTGCTGTCTTAACATTCTTGCAGCTTGATTTCTGGGTTTGGAGAGACCAGTTAGTCACATTCTCTTCTTTGAGTGTAGACTAATCAAAAAATACACTTGGGAGCCAACTAGGCATCTAAATGTCAGCTGTATTGCTGGTAAAGAGGCATGGCAATACACGACCTGGATCCAGGTCTAAAATGGGCTGCTTATTTCTTCTGCCTCATCATAAGCTTACCTACCCAGGCGCAGGCAGAAGCTGGGGCCAATTCAGACTTTCCTCTGCAGTGGCAGGGCCTGACTCATAGGCTTAGTGCACAGAAGAGGCGCAAGTACAGCGAAGGTGTGAGGCAGGGCTTTTGTGTGAGTGTAAATGGTAACAGTAGTAATAATAGCTGGCCCTTCTTGAGTGCGGACTTTCTTTTTTTTTTGAGTTGGAGTCTCACTCTGTCGCCCAGACTGGAGTGCAGTGGCCACTCCCAGCCACCGCAGCCTCTACCTGCTGGGTTCCGCGAACCTTCTGCCTCAGCCTTCCAAGTAGCTGGAACTATAGGCGCGCGCTATCACGCCCGGCTAATTTTTGATTTATTGTAGAGATGAGGCCTTGCCAAGTTGCCCAGGCGGGTATCGAACCCGCGGGCTCAGGCAATCCACTCACCTCAGCCTCCCAAAGCGCTGGGATTACAGGCTGGGCCACCAAGCCCGGCTGAGTGCTGACTTTCTACTAGGCACTCTTCAAAGTGGCACCTCCATTCTGTGCAGGTGAGGAGACTAAGGCACAGACTGCCTAAAAACGCTTTCTGTAAGTTATTCAACTTGCAAATGGTGGATGTAGGATTCAAATGGGCGATTTGACACTGGAGGCCACGCTCTTCGCCTCTGTGCTGTATTGCTAAAGACACCGGGTAGCTGTGTGAGACACTAGGAGTGCTGGTGAGAAAAGTCACTTCTCCAGTGGGCAGCATCAGGTGAGATACACAGAGAAGACAGAGAGGCAGACTGTTTTCCTCTCAAGAAGTCCAAGCAAGAAACGATTCCTGTTTTATGGGTAGAGGAAGTAGCGTGGATAGAGGAAGAGTTATACCTAGACCTCCTGACTTTGGGTTCTTCTAACCTATTGGGCTTGCCACTCTGACTGGGGCACCCAGTGGGGTATTTATCCTTTCGGAGAAGAGACTAACTAGTGGGACTGGATAGGCGTGAGTAGAAAGAATGGGAGAATAAACAATGATTACTAACTAGATGTGGAGAGGGAGGGAGGGGTGAAGGAAGCCTCCAAAGATTTGAGTCTGAGAAGCTGGAGGATCTTTAAGTCAGGAAATGTAACAGGAAAGTAAAAGCTGGAGCTGAGAAAGGGGAGAGGGAATGTTACATTTTGGACAAGGTGGTGGATTTGGGTGCCTACAGGGAGTAATATTTTGCAGGATGTTGTAAGAGCAGCTTTGAGTTCTGGCCAGGGATGTAGCTTCTGGAGGCTACGGGTAGGGAGATGGCTGTGGTTACTAAAGGCGAGAAAAAGAAAGAGGAGCACCATAAAGAATCAGGCAAGAGGGGGAGGTTGAAGAGGAGCAAGGGAGTGAGGCCTTAGGAGGCAGGAGAGGGTTAAATCACGAGTGCAGGTAGAAGGGTGAGTATTAGAAAGAGAAGTGAGCAGGGCCTCCCTAGAAGGAGGGAAGGAAGAAGACTGAGTGATGACTCAGGTGGTACTGTAGATGGAAAGGGAAGCTGGTAAGGAGGCTGTGTTACAAATTCCTAGCCTTCTTGGTGAAGAGGCTGAGGAGGTCTTGTGTCAGGAGTGAGGGCCTAGGGATGGGTTTGGGAGGCCGAAAGGGGCAGGAATGGCCTCTGGGGGACCTTTGAAGGAGAACTGGTAAGGATTGGGTGTGAGGGTGGCCAAAAGACACTGGGGATACCAGCCACGGTGATCTCATGCTTTTGCAGCTTTTTGTTTTAACAAGAGAAAACCTCTCATCTGTCTCTGGATAGACTTATCCCAGAAACCAGTCACTATCTTCAGAGATGTGAAAGCCTGGGTACTCCCCACAGTTTCCAGCAACTAGAGTGTAGGGATTGCAATATGTGGCACAGTCTTTTCTTGGCTCCTGGTGCCACCACTGCCGGTTATAGTATTTAGTGGAACTGAAGATCTGTGACCCTGAAGAACATGGCTAAGGATTTGTCACCAACTCCAGCCACTTCCTCCAAGTGGACACCTTTCTAAGCAGAGTGAAGAAGGAAGCAAGAAAGAAGATGGGGTGGCGCCAGTCTCAGGAAAGCAGAACTTTCGCCAGAATTGTGTTCTTATGGCCATGTCTAGTTGTTAGACTAAGAAAGGATTTTATGATGTGAATTTTCATGTCAATCAATTAATGACAGATGACTGTGTCTCAAAGCAATCAGTAAGTTTATATAATAATAATTTTAGAGTTGTATCTTAGCAAATCAAGCTTAATACCCTCATTTTCAAGATGAGACTAGATGATTTAGCAGATTACTTATGGGGGTCACAGACTTGAAATCCAGGGTTAGGACCTAGATCTTTCTGCTGCTGGTTCAGTGCTCTTTCCATTAGACCATGCTGCTGCTGTGGGAGTTGGAGGAGGGCACTGGAAAGAGCTGCGGAGCCAGGCTGCTGAGCTCACTGTCCTGCTTTTGCTTCTGATTTTTCTTGTTTCCCACCCACGGTTTTAGAACCTGTGAAAGAAATCAATCCTTGTTCTGAAATATCACAAACCAAGGAGAAAAGTCTGACAGAAAAGACAAGTCTTTGATGGAAATTTCAAGTGTGATAAGGGTGACAAACTTCTGCTGAGGCTGGTTCACAAAGGAGGATTGGCAACAGTTGCGTTTAGCTGGATTTTCCCTTTTTCTGAAAATGAGAGTTTTCTACGTTTGCTTGTCACTATAGAGGGTGCTGTCTCCAGACAGCTTTGCTCATTTCGTAGACATGTGCTTAGCATCCTATACTTCTTTCTAATCTGGTGTCTGTAAATAATTGCTCAGTGTCTGTTTTTTCTGCTAGTCCGATCTTCATAAGGGCAATGACTGTCTTTTCCACACTAGCAAACTGATTGACACAGATTAGATAGTAAGTTTAGAAAATTGTAAATTTTTTTGTTTTAATATTAGTAGCTTTTGTGTTCAGGCAACCCATTGTCTGCTTAGTATCTGGGGAAAATGGCAATGGAAAAAATATGTAAACTGTATTCACATATGTGTATATGTATTCAGTGATCTCACTTTATCGAGATTTATTTTTTGTTATATATAACTGTAAATTAATCTTCTATAGCAGAACTTTAAAATTATGTACGTTCTAGTTTTTGAAAGGTAATATGTTCCCATGGTACAAAAGAAATTATGGAATAGTAGCCAGTGAAAAGCCTCCTTTCTCCTCTTGTTCTGCAGTCATCCCATTCTCCTCCCCAGAGGTGACCAGTGGTATTCATTTTTTACATGTTCTTCTAGATATGTTCTTTGCATTTACTAGCAAATAGCTTGTGTGTGTATATGGATAGGTGGGAATATACAAAACATATTGCCCTGTGCTTTCCTTTTTTTCACTTAAGTCTGTCTCCGGGATCATTCCATATCAGTTCACTAATAATGTTCTTGTTCTGTGTACATACTTCATTCCAGTGTGTAAATTAGATGCCTCCAACTACAGCTGTAGAATCATGTAGTCCTCTTCCTATTTATCTGTGTCCCACAAGCTAGGAACCACTTTTAAATGGTTGGAAAAAAAGAGGAATATAATTTTTTGACATGTGCAAATCATATGAATTTTCATGTCCATGCATACAGTTTTTTGGAAGCAAAGTCACACCCCTTTATTCACATGCTGTCTATGGCTGCTTTCAAGCAACAGAGGCAGAGGTGGGTAGTATAGCAGAGATTACGTGGCCTGCAAAGCTGAAAATATTTATTTTCTGTCTTTTTACAAACACGTTTGCTTACCCATCATTTAGATGCAATATAGTATATTTAATTGGTACTTTGCTATTGGATTGGATAATCTTGTACATACAACATTTCACATGTGTGAATAGATCCAGATGATATTCTAGAAGCAGAATTGCTCATAGAGGTTTAAATTGTATGTGGCACATTCCTTTTTTTTTTTTCTTCTAGTTCTGTTAATTCTGCATGAAGGGAAAAGGCAGGGGAAGATGGGGGAGAGTGGACAAAGAAATCTTTTTTCCTTCCCGGTGAAGTGGTTTGTGCACTGACAAAGCCCAGTTCCTGTTGGGAGCCATGAAGAGGCTGTTTGGTTTGTGTTGGAGAGGAAAGAAGGGGAGGCAGTAGCTGCTGAGAAGTCAAGGCGAAGAGGAGGAAGGCCCAGCCTGTTCCTCCTGAAGACCTGGCTGGTATAGGCCCAGATGCAGATGCAGGGAAGTGTGTGTACTTATCTGGGGGAAGAGAGCTGGAGGATGAGCACACAGGGGGAAGTACTTGCCTCTTCATGACTTAAACCAGGGAAGCATGAACTATAGGGAACTCTATTCAGTTCATGCTGGTGTGTTCTAGATAGGTGCTAATGCCCTGATGTACAATAACCCAGGCATTTTGGAAAAAGGATGTCTGTGTGATCTGCTCAGAAACATTTGCATTTACTTAATTTTCTCACACTTATCTGTTCCTTCCCTGTCTCTTCTTTCACAGAACAAAAATACCAAGAAAAAAATGTCTCTAAATTTTCATCTTTTATTTTCCCCCTGCTTTGAAACAGTAATCCCTGCTGCCACCTGAGGTATTTCATCCAAAGTGGAAGGAGCAGAGTTGAGAGTAAGGGCCAGTTAACTTCTCTTTCCCATCTGGGATGTGAGACCCAGCAGTACTGACTTCTGTCCCTGCTTCCCCCAGACCACTACTTTTGGGAATCTTAGTGTCTGCTTTTTCTTCTGATGATCCAAAGGGATTTAAAGTGTAAAAGCAAACCTGGAAAAGGAACAGAAGTAGGTGGAACTCTTTACTCACCTGTAAATACTGTCCTTCCTCTTTGCTTGCACATTGCTTTATTAAGGTGATTTTTATAAGTTCTGAGGAATAACTTAAGGAAAAGTAACCGTGTTAGAAGATCTAGCTTTTGACTTATGTTGTCATTGTTTGTTGGAGGTCCTTTAGTTCATAGAGGTGAGAATTTCAAAGATTCATGAAGATTGTTTGTGACAGTAATAGACTAACATGCAGGTATTTGCCTTATTTTGTTTTCATATCTTTTCATTCCAGAAAGAGGAAAAATGGTGGAAGAAATAATTATGAGAGTAATTTTGCTGCCTTCTTTTCCTCTCCCTCCCTTCCTCCTTCTCTCCTTGTTTTTGTATTTAAGGCTAGTCCAAAAATATAGGTTATTTTAGCTCTTACCCTCCACTTAGAAATCTAAAAGATTTTTGGGTTCCTGGTATAGATAACCATTGCTGAAAGTTAAGATAACATACTCATTGTCCTTTCTTTCTTTTTGTTTCTCTTTTTTGTCTCCCAATATTTTGAACAGATTCATATTCAAAGGATCGGGGACCTTGGATAGTAAAACCAGTGGCCTCTTCTAGGGGGCGGGGTGTCTACCTGATCAACAATGTAAGTATGTGGCAGATGACAGAGCTCTTTCCTAATTGGTTCTTTCCTTCTCCACCCTTTGTCCAGGATTCTAATATGGTTCCATTTCATTAAGGGCAGGTGTACTTTTCTGAAATCTGCATTCAAAAGCAAGTTGAGGGTGGATATGAATGAGCTGTTGTCTATCTTACTGGCTGGAACCTCCTTGTGCACCAACAGTTAGTTACTCCAGGGCTGAAAGGCACTTGATCACATGTTGGGGTGTCTCTTCTGCTTTCAGCATATTGTCATGTGAATTTCTCAGCATTAGTTGACAGCACGTCCATTTGGTTTCTACTGTGAGCAGAACTGAGGGTTGTTGCTCTCATTGGCAGGGGAACTTGGATTTGTGTGGCATCCTCGTTGCTGCGGTGCTGCTGCTTCTCTTTCTTCTTTCTTTCCCTTTCTTCCTCTCTCCCTCTTTCTGCTCTTCTTCCCCACTTGCCAAAAGCATCATCTTCATTCCTTGCAAATTCTCATTAAAACTTGTCTAATTATAATACGTACACACCGTACATAAAATCCCTACTTGTTTCACTCCCTAGATTTACAACAGTCCTTAGTATCTTAACATAGTTGATTTATGTATCTTCTTTTCTCAGCTTTACATTATATATATTAATTCCCAGTTTGACATTTTGTACTCACATCAGGGCCTACCCTCCCTTTCACATTCTATCTCTAAGTTTGATTAGTTTTTATATTTTAAATGCTTAGAACATTTACATTCTCTTCAATAACTGTGATTCAGTTTCTCTGCTTCATCTAGGAGTTGAGTAAAAAATTTAAATTCAGTAGAAACGTACTTTACAGCATTGGGATTCTGAAATTTAACCAGTTATTTAAGTCTGGGCCTTTTTTTTTTTTTTTTAATTAAAGCCTCACTCTGTCACCTAGGCTGGAGTGCAGTGACATGATCATGAGTCACCATAGCCTAGACCTTCTGGGTTCAGGTGGGTCCTTCTGTCTCAGCCTCCCAAGAAGCAGGGACTACACATGTGTGCTACCACATCCAGTGAATTTTTTGATTTTTGTAGAGATGTGGTCTTGCTTTTTTGCCTAGGCTGGTCTCGAACTTCTGGGATGTGAGACCCAGCAGTGAGCTCAAGCAGTCCTCTCACCATGGCCTCCCAAAGTGTTGGGATTACAGGCATCAGTCACTGCGCCCAGCTAAGTCTGAACCTTTTTAAAAATTCTTCTTCCTGGACATTTGGTAGGGCCTTTCAGTCTGGAAACTTGTATTTTTCTTTAGTTCAGGGAATATTGTCCTCTTAATGTCTTCGTCTCTGCTTTTATAACTCTTTTTTTTGAGACGTTCTGGCTCTTTCCTTCATGTTAATGCCTCTCATTTTAAATTCTGTCTTTTTCCTATCTTTATCTTCTGGATCACCAGTTTGAGCTGTCCATCTTACTCTTCATTCATCTACTGTATCTTTATATCCTATTTTGTTTTTTAGAGTCTCTTATGTTTTGATTTGCCTTATTCTTATTTATAAATGACAGCCTGTTATTGCTTAGTAGATGCAGTTTGCATGCCTGCCTTTCTGAGGATACTAACTGAAAATTTTGTTGTTCAAAGTGTGTACTTTATTTTCCATGAATATTTATACTTATGCTTTTTTGTCACTATCTAGCTTTTTTTTAAAGCCTGAGTTACTTTGTGGTTTTAACCCCAGTATGATAACCATCCCCTCATCCTTAGAATTTCTTTTCCCTCATCACTTTGCCTTTTTGTGTGGTTTGTATAAAATGAGGACCTTGGGAGAGCAACATTTCCTGTAAAGGCTGTGAGCAGTGCCCACACCAGCAGGGCTAGGCAGATACAACCATTTTTAACAGTAGATATGCTGTGATTTCTGGGGCTAAGGTATAGTTGTGTGCACGTCTATAAGGTCATACTGATTCGCCATTAGAATAAGGATCATATAGGTTGACCTGGGTGAGGTGGGACTAGTCACAAGACTGTGAGAATTCCAGCAGGGAAGGCTGTATACCATTTTCATGGGTGAATCACCTAGCTAACGACTGTTTTGAAACTATGTTTTAAAAGACAAAGATCTGGGGTTTTTGGTGTTTTTTCTTTAACTTGTAAAGATTTAAGTCACTAATGTTAGTTCTTCTGGTTGAAAATGAAAGCAGCTGGCTATGGTGATACAGACAAGATAGCTGAGCTGCACCAGAATACTTAAGACTTTAAAATTAAATTCCGAGTTACCTTATAAAAATATATTTCAATATACTAACTTTGCAACAAAGATCTCAGATGTGGGATATTTAAAAATACATTTCTCTTGGATCAGCACCAAAAAAATATCAGTTTCTGTACAACCCATGTCAAGTTTTTAAGCATAGGCAAGTTAAAATGATTTCTGATAAAAACCACAAACTCAAAGAAATCTCTGAAGATATATCCAAACAACTTTCAAATACATTTTCATGTCAAGGTCAGGCAGTTCAGAAGACATTATAATGAGTATCACTGAATTTCTGTAGTAAGACATTTGATGTCAACTTCATATAATGGGAATATTTTACACCTCACACAAAGGAGGAACTGGTAATTAGAACCATAAGAAACTGACTAGCACTGTTAAGACTGAGGTGAAGATTTTGTTTGTACAGCCTTCGACAATTTCAAAGAGGTAGTGGTAGATACCTGTCCTCCTGGCAATGTCAAATGCAGTTTCTTGCAGGCTGTTTTTCATATCTGGTTAGACGTAACGGTTCATCAGGAGTTCTAGGGTGTCCTTGCTGTTCCTGCTCCCGGCGGCAAGTTGCAGGGGGGTCAGGAGGCCCTTCATTGAGACGTTGATATCTGTATCATGCTGAAGTAAGAAAGAAGCCTCTCTGGCATGATTCCACTTACAAGCGCTATGCAGGGGTGTGCAGCCATCCATGGTCACTGTATGGACATCCGCCTCTTGGGCAACCAACTCACAGACAACGTCTAAGTGTCCACTGTAGGCTGCTCAGTGAAGAGGGGTATACACATTCTCATGCCTGGTGTTCACATGAGTGGCCTTTTCAGAAAGTAGTCTACTCACTGTAGCAAGCTGATTTTTTTCAGCAGCCCACAGAAGCAGTTTGCTTGGGTTTTTTTCTATTTTTTTTTCCTTGGAATTGATACCACTCTTCATTTTTTTCATCTTGCTCCTTATCTTTATCAGAATTACCTACCCAGAGACTTTGAGAACCAGTGGGAATAAGATGTCCATGTGTTTCCAACAATTCATGTTGGTTAAAGTATTCAGAAGTGTCTGAGGAATTCTCTTGTTCTAGTTTTCCACCATCTTTTTCTTTGTCCATTTTTACTAGTATTCTAAATAAAAAGCATTTCAAATGCCAGGCTACAAATAGTCTTTCTAGAGATGAATTATGTCTGCTTTGCTTTATTCATCAAGATAAGCTCCAGCTCTTGGTCCGGGCGATTCGCATATGCTGAACCCAGGGATCTGGGCGACGAACAGGAAGGGAGGAGACACATGGGCCAGCACCAGCAGGGCCAGGGCGTGGGGTGGGCCGGGAGCCTCGCTAGGGCCTCCGTACAGCTAGGGATGGAGAAGCCACTTTGCTCTCCCTGGGATCACCACGCAGCCTGACCAGCAGGTCGCCGGCCCCTGTGGGCCCTGAAGCTCCCAGTCCGCGTGAGGCCACTGGGAACCGCCACTGGTGCAACTGAAATTTTTATAAAGTTCTCGAATTTTGCTGGGATTGTCTTTTTTTCTTGCTATTCTGATGATCCTTCAGTGATGGGCGATATTTGTGAACAAAACACGAGGCTGACTAACATTGGCAACTGACCTGGGTTTCTCCTACACTTGTGTAGGGCCTTCTCTAATCCCCTCTCCCTGGAAGAGGCTGACCGTGAACTTTGTGTCAGGGCACAGCATGTTGATACAAGCTTGGCTTTAGGTGGGTGTGGGTGAGGAACGTGACCCTCTGCCTTGCTGAAATAGTGAGCTTTCCTGTGAGTATGAGGAAGAGCTTCTCCATACTTTCTCTTTTTGTGTCTACTGGGGACTGAGTGACCTTGGGTTCCACTCTTCTCTATCTGGTTCCTGTGTCCACACACCTGCTGGTCTCACCATTCCAAGTGCTGTTTGTTAGTTACCTGATTCTTTTGCTTGGCCCGCCCCGGGCTTCATGTTTGTTCACTACGGCTTGAAACTTTGCAGCAGCCTCCTTGGGGAGATCACCTTTCACCTCATATGTTTTCTTTAGGATTTCCTTGAGCTTTTGGTCTGTTCTGGCTCTTTTTAATTTTTTTCTAGCCGTTATCATTCTTTTGAAAATACCCTTTCTGTCTTTCCAGTAGAACTCTAAAAGGGAGGGTAGAGGAAAGTAGATATGTCATATGTATGGCCAGTACCCTATCTTAAACTCCCCAGTTATCCTTTCACACTGAACTGTTTCCTATATGTGTAGAAACAAACTCTGAAGGGTCTTTCACAGTGGAAAATCATTAACTTCAGTCTGGACTCGAAACTGTGCAGTAAATGATGGCCAGACGTTTCATGCTGAATAATATAGGGTCAACTGCTACAGGCCCAAACTCAGGCTCTAAGTTCTGTTACCTGGCCTAGGTGGCTCTGGGGACCTTTTAACCTGAGTCTCATAAGAGGTAGGCCCCTGGCCATATGCCTTGGCTGTCTCTGCTCTTGCCTCTGCTCTGACCTTGGTACGAAGGCTCCTCTCCAGCAGCTTTTCCTTCAGCACCGTGCCAGGAGTTCCAGTGTTGTTTGAAGCTCATAGACAGCACTAGTTTTGGTTGGGGTTTTAACTGCCAAATGGAATTGCTATTGAAAGTCAGCTATGGTACAAGTTTGCTTTTTATTTTCTTAGACATGAGTCAAAAACAAATAGGATCCATTCCCAGTTCATCTGGGACTTTTTTTTTCTGGAATGCTCTTTTGTCTTAGTGATTTGTTATTTTAAAAGGTAGCATCATAAAGAAAGAAAGGCTAAACTTCTCTTGGTGGGGCTGAGAACGCTGTGCCCTAACTCTTCCCTAGATGCTGAGTCTCAAAGGGTGACATGTCTTTAGAGAATGTGTTTGGCAGGCTGTGTAAGAGTCTTTTTCTCCTCCCACCTCTCCCTGGGCTGAATCCCTCTAGACCCCCTGAGTAGATCAAAGTACTTGGCAGGACCTTTTACCTTCCCCCTCCCCTCTCCTGAAGCTTTGGAATGAGTCTGATTCTTTTAGGTATTTAGTAGAGGTGCCAGACAGAAGCCTGGGGAGATGCCAGCAGGCATGAGGGGAGCTGGCAACATGTGGACATAATGGGAAAATATTTTCATTTCACCCCAAAACTGTAATTTTATCACCTTTTACCCAGACTTGCAAACCGTGTTGTTAATACTCTTCTCTCCTTACACAGAAGGCCTGACCATCCCTTCTTTCCATACCTGGATCTTTTCCCATGGAATATGTGACCCATTAGCCAACTGGATGAAGTAACTCTTTCCAAGGCTGCTGCCTGCTTTCCTTTTAGATTTGAGGGGGGAAGAGAGGGAGAGCTGAGGTGGAGGGTCTAGGAGCAGAACTACAGTGAGTGGGTGAGGGATTTTGGTGGGGGGGATGGAGGTAGGTGTGAGGGTCAAATGAAAACATCTTTCCCTGTCTTCCCACTGAGTGAGAGCCTCTTATTAAAACTTCCTTATAATCATCATAGCTTTTTGGAAAATACCTACAAATAGCAATTTTTACCATTGCAAGGTCAGGATACAGGCTAGAAAAAAGCGTGACTTTTGTGTAATGCTGAAGAGAACTCCTACAGATGGAAGCATCCTGGTTGGTTGGCTACCGTGGTCTCTCAGTGATGTGCTCTTTAACTCTAGATGTACAGCATAAAGAAAAACTGTGTTTGCTCTAGCTCCTACAGTAACCATGACTATATGCCGTCTTTTCCTAATTTGGTATAGTCAAATTAAGGAGGGGAAAGACCTAGTGTTTTCTGATTAAGGTATGAATTTGATTATGGAAGTCAAATTTTGTCCTCCTTGTCTCACACATGGTAAATATAGTATTAATATATTCCCTGAGATTTTGACATATCAGGAGAGTGTTAAGTCGCTCTATATACTGTTATCTTTTGAACATAATTCGGTACTCTCTTGTTTCTTTTTATTGATATGAGGGGGACCCCCCCCAAAAAAATCCAGAATTATCTTTTGGAGGGTGGGCTGCTTGTAGTACACTCGAAATTTGTTCCTTCAGATCGGTCAGCCGAAGATTGTTTTTTTTTTTTTTTCCCCTATATCCTCACTTAGTGCCCTCATCTTAGTTGAGTCAGGCTCTGGGATTATTTTGTGTTTCTCTTTCTAAGTTTCAATGATAGTAAGGATCTGCTGTGGCATCCAACATCACCCATGGGAGAAATCTGCTCTACTTTCTTTTAGCTTCAGTGCCTGAGTGAACTACTTAGTTTGGCTTGTGTCCTGCTTCATAATTCTGGCTCAGGTCAGCACTGGTTGGAACTCTGAGGACATGTTTTGCTACTTTTCAGGTGGGAAACAGAGCAATATTCAACAAGTAATCATCCTGTCAGTGAGTATTCATTAATTACCTGTGAATAAACATGAGATCCAGGCACCAAACTAGGCATCAAGTCTAGTATATAGTGGATTTTCAATCAGGTTTACTGCATGAATAAATAAGTCAGTAAATGAATAAGTGAAAAAGTGACTAGAATATGATAGCAATGTATTAAGCAAATCAAGTTTTCTAAATTTCTTAAAATCTATGACTCATTGAAAATATTTCTATATGCAAAATCTATGTTCTTAAAGGGCTATAAGTAAAGTATTTTTAAATGACTGAAGGAATTCTATACTAAATTATTTTTTAAGACTAAGAATTCTTTTGAGAAAAACTAAAAAATAATTAATACATTTGTGGCAGTATACTCAGCTTTTGTAAACTTGGATTTGCTTATATCAGGTTTATTCAAAGTGAAGTTAACATACATATGATTCAAGAAGTCAGCCAAAGTTTTCATCTGGAAGTTTTGAGAAGGTTGCATCATGATTTGCAGAAGAAATGTTCTGAGTTGTGACGAACTGGTAACTGGTTCTTCCACCGTGAAATGCACCTGCCCACACGAACTGAGTGTTCAGCAGTTTTTGACCAAAAACGGCATGTCACCCCCATTTCCTCCCTACCCCCATTCACCTGATCTTGTCCCAGGTGACTTTTTTCTTTTGTTTTCCCGGATTAAGATTATATTCCCTGAGAATAAAAAAGTCTGCAAAGGGAAACATTTTGCTGAGATGGAAGAAGTTAAACCAAAAAATGGCAGAAGCACTGAAAGGCATCAAAGTTGCCAAGTTCAAAAACCATTCTGAATGGTGGAAAAAGCACCTCAGTAGGTATATTTGTCAAATGGAGAGTACTTTGAAGGTGACTGAAGTTTAAACATATAAGAATAAATACACAATTTTTAAATAAATAAACTCTGGGTTTTTTTGGGTCCCCCTCGTATGTTTTTATATTAGGTCTCTGTTTTTCTCATTGCTCAACAAATATGTAGGGATTGCCTGCTGTGTGTCCTGTGTTGTCACTCCTTAAAACTTGAGAAATTCTCCACATTCTTATATATCTTCACTAGAACTCAGTGTTGTGTGTTAAGTCGAAGGGCATGTGGCATTGCAGTGACAAGTACTGTTGATGTATAGAACTTCATAGTTAGAACCATATATATACTAGAAACTTTGCAGTAATAACTGATATTTACTGAGCATTTATCGTGTGCCTACCACTGTGCTTTCCAAGCATAATGTCATTTAATCTTATACAAACTTTGTGAGGTAGTTATTATTTCCTTAGTAAGTGGTAGAATGAAGGTTGTAACTCAGTCTAGCTGATTCCAGAGTATATACTTTTTAGCCATGATACCTTTTACTTTACAGTGGCTTGGCAGATACCATGGGCTTTAATCTTAAGGTCTAATTAGAAATGTGGATGTGTTCCTAACTTTCCCAATAATTCAGATTCCTACTTGAGCATACTTTGGGAGGCAATTTGAACGTGGAATCAAAATAATTTAAAATGAGTTCGTTGGGGACTGATGAAAAGGAAGCGGACTTGAAGGTATCAAAAAGCTTTCGTTAGTTGCTCTTAATGTGTAACACTATGCAGAGAAGCTACCCAAATTAGCCATTTCTTCCATGACCTTTTCCATTGCAGATATAAAGGAGAGCTAAAGGCAATAGAACAAGCAGTGAAGTAGTAAATAATGTCAAGATTTATGTTATACATAATTCCAAGGATACATATGTGCAGTGAGGAAGGTAAGGGAGGAAATTGGTGTGGTCATCAGATGTGTCATGGAGTGATGACCGCTGCCAGAGTCTTCTCTGGTGTGGAGGAAAGTGGGTTGATTAGCTGTGGTAAATATAGTATTAGTATAGTCCCTGAGATTTTGTGTCCTATAGTTGATAACTATAGGCTACAAAATAGATATACTGGACCTATAGGCTACAATAGAAATAGTGTGTTTTGTGGCCAAAATATCGTATCTCTATTGTAGTCCATAGGTGTTACTCAGAAGGAGGAGAGCTGTGATTGTTTGGTTTTAGGATCGGAACACAGCCTGCAGCTCTACAATGATTGCATTAGTTCTTACTAAGCTGATTCAAAACTGCACTAGTACTTGTGAGAAACTGATCAGGAAATGTAAGGGAGTCGGGACATGGTATGGGCGATTGGATCCACTAGGGTGAATCAGTCCCTATTTGTTTATGTCCGTGCGACACATAGAGCTGGGTTGTGGAAGCTGTGTTCTGCCTGAGAGAGCAACAGGGAAGATGAGGGGTCCATCTGACTCTGGAGTTGCTCCTCTGGCAGCCATAAAGAAGGACAAAATTGGCCAGACGTGGTGGCTCAAGCCTGTAAATCCCAGCACTTTGGGAGGCTGAGGTGAGTGAGTTGCTTGAGCCCATGGGCTTGGGAACAGCCTGGGCAACTTGCAAGACCTCATCTCTATAATAAATAAAAAATTAGCCGGGCGTGGTAGCTGGTGCCTGTAGTTTCAGCTACTTGGAAGGCTGAGGCAGAAGGATCGCCTGAGCCCAGCAGATTGATGCTGGGGTGGCTGTAAGCGTGCCACTGCACTCCACACACACAGAAAAAAAAAAAAAAAGAACAATTATGAACTTCACCGCGACATTGGAGGGACTTAGAGTCTATAATACTGAGTGATCTATCACAGAAACAAACAACTGAATATCACATGTTCTCACTCATAAGTGGGCCTTGAACAATTATCATAATATTATAAGAAAAGGATTGGCAGTAGTGAGAAAACTACAGGGGTATCGGGGAGGTGGGATTGTCAGTAGTGGGAATCTGCTGGGGGAGAGGGGACACACCTCATCAACAAGGGTAGCTGTATAATGAACATTTGTATAC
This sequence comes from Carlito syrichta, assembly GCF_000164805.1. Taxonomy (NCBI): domain Eukaryota; kingdom Metazoa; phylum Chordata; class Mammalia; order Primates; family Tarsiidae; genus Carlito; species Carlito syrichta. The sequence continues at coordinate 76,081 of NW_007251310.1, read as the reverse complement.
CTAACCCTGAATTGTACCCTGTATCTTTAAGATAAACATTTAAAAAAATCAAATCTTAACCTCCTTCCCAGGAGTTCAGATCCCTGTGCCCTGGGGTCCCTCTCTCCTGGCTGTCTGACTGTGCCTTTCACTGTTTCCCAGTTCAACCTTTCAGTCCTAGGGCGTGGACCTCCTTGCTGTCCCATGATGGCTTTCTTTCCGCGTGATAACTTTCAATGTTCACCTCCGCACCTCTTCTTTCAGATAAACCTTTCCTGACTGGTCCCACCTGGCTGGTCTGCACTTTCACTTTGCAGCCTGACATCCTGCATTTGCAGATAAGCTGCTTTGTGTTCTTTAAATTAAATATTGTGTTTTTTCTCTATTTATATATTAAACTCTTTGGAGATAGGGCCTACTGTATCCTAAATTATCTGAGGGCAGACATTATTTCTGTGCTTCTCATCCCTGTATGCCCAGTGCCTTATACAGTGTCCAGTAGTACTTGCAGTTTATTGTGTAAACAACTTTTTTTTTAATTGAAGAATTCTTTAAAAGATCTAATTTAGTCTTCACACATGGTTGCTTATCAAGTGCCCCTAACATCCATCTCATTTCAGAGTAAATGCTAGGATCCACTGTGGCTCTGTAAGTTCTCTGAACATCTTATGAAAGCTTTTGTTTAAAGAAAAATTGTAAAGTTTTCACCATACTTTCCACTGGGGAGAAAGTGAGCTATTCTTTCTAAAGTAGCTCTTATTTTCTTGGCATATAACTATTTAGTATCATGTTTATAAATCTTTAAAGCTATTTAGGCTGTATTTATTATGTGAGCATTGATGTGTAAATTTACATTTCCTGCATTGTAATTGGATACCCACAGCATTTATGGAAGTGGTGTTATGTGGCCAATTGAATATATGGGTACCTTGGAGGAAAACTTTCTAGAGTTTTAGTTTTCCACATTATCATTTTTTAAAAGGTTAAGAACTTTGTTCCCTTGTTGTAAATTAGGATTCTTTTGCATTTCTACTCTTTCATTCTTTTTCTTTACTCAATAGCCAAACCAGATTTCCCTGGAAGAGAACATCCTGGTCTCCCGTTACATTAACAACCCCCTGCTCATAGACGGTGAGTGTGATTAAGGTCCTTGACTAGACTGTGCTAGATCTTGCTACACTTATCACCTTTTCATGACCTTTTCTAGTAAGTCTGTTATGCTAGTGTGAAATTCTTGGCACCTGTGGCTTCAGAAAGAAGGCTGGTTCCTTACGGGATTATTTTGAAGATGAAATAATATGAGAAAATACTTTGCAGGTTAATCATTAATTTATATATGAAAACTATACAGTAATTAATATATATTAAAATGATATATACACACTTTACACACATTATGTGTACATTATAGTGTAATGTACTATATATGTAGTACAACTATATAGTAGAATTATTTATCCTCAAAAAGCAAGGCATGTGGACAGTGTGTGTTTCATGTGGAGAGGAGTGTTCTTTCTTTCATATTTCTTGGTTACGTTCTGTTTATTTATAATAGAAAACAAATGAACTTAGTTTTTTCTGTGAATACAAACTTTATTTTTAGATTTCAAGTTTGACGTGCGCCTGTATGTGCTTGTAACTTCCTATGACCCTCTTGTCATCTATCTTTATGAAGAAGGATTGGCTAGGTAAGAGACTGTTCTGGGGTGGAGGGGTGGGGTCGGTATTAGAGTGGACCTATTAAAGAGTTTATTTAGGTTGGATCATGTTCTTTTAGCTTGACTATTCACAGATGCAAACTACCTCCTCCTGCTGTACTCTATGACATCAAAACCACTGTGTATAGAAGAACTTCAGAAATCAGTCTTACTAGTCTGTAGTCTCACTTGCATATCCACACATAAGTATGTGTAAACACATTCCTTTCCCAGCAGGGATCCAAGATCACATGGGGTTTTTTTAATGCAATGACACTTGTTTTTATAACCTTAGGGTATTAAGATAATTTGCCATTGTTCTTCAGAATAGATCTAGAAAGAAAAATAAAACCCCACATTTATTTATGTGTTATATACCAGGCATTTATTTCAGTCCTCACAAAAACCTTACAGTTGGTGCATTTTTGCAGTTGAGAAAACTAAGAAAGGTGAGGGAAGTGAGGGGACTTGAATGTATGGATTTGACTCCAGAGCTCAAGAATGGAACAGTTTCATGCCCTCTGGTATTTAGAGATGATTTGCTACTTTTGTTTTATTAACATGCAAGTTATCTACTTTACTATGGCTGTATATACATTGTAAATGTATTGAATGCTCAACATCTATACATTGTTCAAGAAAAAGTCTGAGGTGCTTTTCAGGTCTTAAGGCAATGTAATTTACACGATTAAGTTCACGTCATATTAATTTGAAGTTTTTTTCATATGCACACAATTTCACAGGTGACTGTTTTTGTAAACCCTTTAGATTGTTTAAAATAAGTATGTAACTTTGCTATGCTTGTGTTCTTTACTCTCTCAACATTAATTTTTTTTTAATGAACTAGTTTGCCCAAGAGTTCCTTGTATGCATAGTGGTTTTGATGTTATTATAGAACATAGCGATTTAGGAGGTGGTTTGCACGTGTATGTTTCTGTGTTTTAGAAAATTCATTTTGAAAGTGGGAAATACTTTGAGTAAAACAAGACTTTCTAGTTATGTGTAGGTGCTTTGACAAATATTGAACTCCGAAAAGTATTGTTTTAGAATGGTATTTTAATTATTTTATATACTTTGTTTTTTTATTGTATCCTATGACTAGAATCAGAGTGGGAGTGAACGAAAGTTTCTAGCTGCTGGAGTCCTTTCTCCCTTCACCTCTAGGTGGCAGTGACAGCATTTGTAAGCGCTGTTATAATTTTAACTGAGATGTATGTGTTTGAACCCTGTGAACTCTGGAAGCTATGGAAACTCCCTAGTTCTGACCTTCTATTTCTTCAAAATTGAGGAAGAGGAGAACGAAAACAGCTTCCAGTTACTGGATAAAGGGCTGGACCAGGCATCTGAACATGAACTGACTCCCAGCTTGAATGAGCATTTTATAGGAAAGATGTTTTCTGTAGTGTTTGTATACACATGTGCTCTCATGCCTTGAAGTACAGCTATATAAGACCAAGTGTGAAAGTCGATTCCTTGTGTTAACTAGAACAAAATGAAGGTGAAATGTACTCCTAGATTCTGCTCAATCATGCAAGGTGCTGAGGATTTTCAGCTTTGCAGTTTGAGACTTCTGAGCATTCCCTATATCAGGAACTTCTTCATTCTCCTCCCTCCACCCATTCTCACCTTAACTTGCCTCCTGTGTCCTGCTTTGGGAACTGCCACAGATTGGACTTTGAGAATACAGAAAAGATATCAAGGTTATGCCTCACTGTTTCTCAAGGATATCATAGAAATATGTTTTGCTCAGTATTCCAAAGGTATTTCACCACAATATTAATAGCCCTTCCCATGTAAAATTTGGTGTGGTTTTAAGACCTTCATGGTTCGGAGCACAAAATGAGAGCAGCACCAATGTTTACTATAGAATTTACTACACTTAATGCAAGTGCTTTGGCTACTGGGTGTGTGTTGGAAGTCAGAATCCGCTAAATGTACTGCTTCCAGAGAAATGTAAAATAAATATATAAATATAAATATAAATCAATTGATGCATTTTCTCAGAATAGTTATAAAAACTCCGCTTTTAAAAAAACTCAGAACGAATTGAACCAAAAGACAACATGAATTTTTAGGGCTTTGGTTAGACTTACCTGAAAGTATAGGGCAGTATAAAAGTTTTATCAGCGCTTGACAGAAGGCTGGTGCGTGGCAACATGGAGGGTCATTTGCTGCAGTCCTACCAGGGCACATTGTTCTGTGCAGTAATTTCCAGTGAGCCTAAGTTCCTGGGTCTTCACTTGTTACATATCCTGGCTTCATCTGCTGCTTTTTAATCCTGAGTTGCTGAACTCTGTCATTATGTAAAACGATAGGCCGTTGCATCTCCAAATTTGCAGCTTTTTGTAAGCTTTTGGCTCGTGTGTGTTTCATGTAGACAAAACTGAAGAGAATCAGTTTGGGATGAGATCACTAAGTTACTTTGAGGTATCAACAAGGAAAACCCTAATCTTTCCTAAAGAGATGGAACTGGAGGCAGATACAGTGAGTTTCCTTCATTAGAAGGGAAAGCTCTTACACCATGACACTTCTAAAATTAATGCTAGGTGGCAGAAAGATTAAGTTCATTTCATAAGACGGTTCTGTGAAATAAGTTACTTTGTGTAAATGTTTGACCTTAAACTTACTGAAATCCTGGATTCTTTACAGTTTGGTGTTTTCAGTTGTTTTTGTTTTATTCCCATAGGAGGTAGGAGAACATCCACTATTATATGTGGATAAAATATTGAAGAGGTGTTAAAATGAATTTGTCTTTTTGGTATTTGGGTGCAGTGTTTGCGATTCTTATAGTACCTCAGACGTCCACACTGCTTTTGAATTTCGTGTGCCTGTTGCTGTTTTGCACCAGCAGGGGACACTGTGTTTCCAGAAAGGGGTACTGTTCCCCTACCAAAATGGTGTAGATTCTTTTTCCTGTCAGAGGTGAAATCCAAAAAGATTTTGTCCTGGATTTTTACAGCTTTAGGTGAATCCAATATTGGGTTTAAATGATTTGACAAAGCCCTTTTTGAGACAAAGCTAGTAGCCAAATTTTCAATGAAACAGGAAAAATAAAAAGTTCAAAAAAGTTAAGATAAAATTGAGTTGAAAATCAGCTATGTTGTTTGAATCCCAAAGATAGAATCCCACCAGCAACTTGGGGGGCATGACAGTGCCCACCCCAAGAACTGAGAGAGTTCCACCCGGGCTATGGAGGCGGGAGGAGAAGACACTGAGAAAGGCCTGGTCAGAACTGCCTTTTTTCTGCCTCGGCCATGTTATCCAGTGGAACCTCAGAAAAGACCCCAAAGCATTTGCGTTGCCCTTCTCTTCCTCCCCACCCAAGTTCCTTCTCCAGTAGCCTTCCTTGCTAATTAACGCTGGCTCCGCAGGGATATTTACCTTTTCTCTGCTGGATTCCTGTGGTTTTGAAAGAATTCAGGTACTTGCTGGTTGCCAAGGAATTCAGATTACCTCACAGGCTGCACACTGTCCAGAATCTGCCAAAGCAGCAAGCGGTGGGGGGGGGGTAGGGGTGGAGAGACACCAACAGGGGGAGAAAACCCTTTCCAGTGCTCATTGTCACCCTCCCTGGCAAGCCCTTGCTGTTTGTGAAGTTTGAGTCATTTCTGGCTCTGAAGACAGGGGATCAGGCTGGTAATCCCCTCCCAGACGCTCTGCAGGGCGCTGCCTAGTCACTGCAGTACTTTGGCAGGCTCCCTGCTGCAGCTGGTTGACAGCAGATCAGAGCGCTTTGGGGCCTCTTGTTCTCGTCCATGAGATTTTTCTGGGTCAGGCCAGATGAATCCCAGTGGCTCCTGGCATGGCTGCCTGAGGTGCTGTCTCTTGATCATCCAGGCCTTTCTGGCACAAAATGGCCACACCTGCTGAAAGAGAACTCTTGTGCCTTGGCTATAGTCTCTTCAGGGCTGGCCTTCTCTTTACTTTATACATTTGTAGTGAATGTCTGTTAGAAAATATACCTTCAATGGAGGGGTTTAACTGTCCTACATCTAGACTATCTATGACTCTGACTCGAACAATCTACAGTATCATATTCTTAGAAGAACAAAATAATTTTTGAATAAAGGTAGAGAGTTTAAAAGATCCCACTGTCTATCTCTGTGCTTTCCTTCTTGTTTTGGTTCCATATTTGTAAAGATCCTGGAACAGGCAACTCCAGTGTAGTTTCATTTAATGTTTATCAGGCACCAGCTATATGTCTAACATGGGAGTCCTTTCTTCACACAGACACTCAAGAGTTTTAGACAAATTATATCATTGTCTTGATTTTCAGTGAGAAACATTAGAAAAGGGAAGGTAGCTTTTGAATTAAGAATTTATAGTTAGAATACAAAGACAATGCATATTTCTTTCTAGCTTGGTTTAAAAAAGGGCCAATATGGTTTTATATTTATCATTAGGCTGCTGTGAAATAGTACTCAGGGTTTCAAATTTAGCAAAGAAAGTAAGACCGTCCTCATTTTTTCTTGACTTAAAAGTCAAGGCTTTAAACATCTGTTGTGACAACTTTCCTAAATCTTGAGCTCATTAAGGAGGTTCAAGACTCAATCATGTAGATTTTGGCCTGTGTTAGGATAAGTGTAGCCATGTAATCACGTGCCACATAACAATGTTTTAGTCAACAATGGACTGCATATACAAGGATGGTCCCACAAGATTATAATTATAATGGAACTGAAAATACCTATCACCATCATAACCATCATAACATCATAGAACAATGCATTGCATTTTCTACATTTAGATGCACAAATACTAACCATTGTGTTTCAATTGCCTGCAGTATTCAGTACAGTAACATGTTACACAAGTTTGTAATTTAGCAACAATAGGCTATTGCCATATAGCATAGACGTCTAGTAGACTATACCATCTAGGTTTGTGTAAGTATACTCTAGGATGTTTACACAATAACAGAATTGCCTGACAGCACATTTCTCAGAAAGTATCCCCATTGTTAAGCAACATATACCTGTATTTGGTCCTGGGATACTTACCAAAGTATTACCTCGTTTAAGTTGTTATTAATAAAGGAATTATGTTGAGCTTTCAGACCTAAATAATATGAAATTTGATAATATGTGGATATTTAAATAAAAGGTCATAAACCTAAATGTTCACTGAAGAAAGCTGACCAGGTGTAGACTAGAGATTGGTGAGCATGTATCCCACCTGAAGGAATGTACTGTTCAGTGCCAGCATGTCATTGATCTGGTCATTGCCGGATCTGGTTTAAAGGAGGCTTGAGCATCTATATAGTTACTGTTAGACTTACCAGTATATTTTTAGTCTTTTAATTTTGAAACCATTTTGAACTTAAAGACAAGCTGTACTAATAGAATGAAAAATTGCCTTTTACATCTAGAGATTCCTTGTAAATTTTGCTAATTTTTTTTTATAATAAAGGATTCCATCGAGGATCACATGCTATGTTCAGTTGCCATGTCGCTTTAGTCTTCTCAGTCTGGAGCAGTTCCTCAGTCTTTCCTTGACTTTCATGACCTCAGCAGTTTTCAAGATTACAGGCTAGTCATTTTTTTATCGACTGTCCCTCAGTTTGGATTTGTTCGCTATTTTCTCATGATTTGGAGCCAGATTATGCATTTTGGGCCAGAATACCACAGAAATGATACTAGTTCTTCTTGTTGCGTTATGTCTGATGGCACATGATGGCGGTTGTATAGTGGCGTGTGACTACATGATTCAGGGTCTACCAGATGCCTCTGCTGTAAAGTTATTTTGTCTTTCCCTTTGTCATTAATACATGTTTTGAGAAGATACTTGTGAAATCTTCTTCATCTCATTTTCACCCAATAATTTGAAAATTAGTGTTTCTTACCTGAATAAATTATTGCTACAATGGTTGTGAAATGTTTTCTTAATTTCTTCATTCCTTTTACTTTTATTTTTATTTTTTATTTTTACTTTTTTGAGTTGGAGTCTCACTCTGTTGCCCAGACTAGAGTGCAGTGGCCACTCCTGGCC
>NW_007251310.1:30984-68397 GCF_000164805.1 Carlito syrichta | reverse complement strand
CCTCACATGCTGGGCTCCGGCGATCCTTCCGCCTCAGCCTTCCAAGTAGCTGGAACTACAGGTACGTGCTACCACGCCCAGCTAATTTTTGATTTATTGTAGAGATGAGGTCTCACCAAGTTTCCCAGGCGGGTCTTGAACCCGCGGGCTTAGGCAATCCGCTCACCTCAGCCTCCCAAGGCGCGGGATTATAGGCTGAGCCACCAAACCTGGCTCCTTTTACTTTTAGTATTTGATATTTTACTCCAGGTGAGCTGTCTCTTCTTCCTGTTTGTTTATTCATTTATTTTCTAATGTGGACTCAAGGAGTTCTATTTTATTTATTTAGTGGATTTTAATTCTCCACTATCATGATTTATTTTGATGCTCAAATTGTCCCAGATTTGGCCAATGGGAGCCCCTTAAAACTGGCTTTTTTGACCTTTTGTCATGTCCCCAACACTCTTTGAGCACAAGACGTTTCAGGCTCATCTCATTCTTTCTCTGACCTAGCCCTGGAATCAAGTTTTTCTCCGTGGTGTGCTGGGTGCCTTTTAATGGAGAGCATTGTTCAGAATCAGTATTTGGGGCTAGATATGCTAAGTGCTCTGGAGTGTCTCTGCTCTCCAGTCCTTGCAGTGGACAGACGTGGAAACATATGATGTGTGTTTGAACATATGTGTTTACATCTGTACTTATTTTTTACCTCTGTGGATTGAAAAGCAGGAGTTCATGCCTGTACCTCTAATTCTATTTCAAAACTACAGAGTTAATTCTAGCTTTTGCCCTTTCTATATTTTTATTTCTCTTCTTCCACAGTGCCCTCCTTAGATGCCCTTTTGTGTGTATTTAGACCCCCTGGTGCAACCGCCCTGCTTAAGAAAACCTCCTTACTGCCCTTGGGCTGCCTCCCCACCACATTCATCTCATGTGGGCTGTGGGTGCCACTGGGCAACAAGAAGAAAGGTCTGGTTTTTAAGTGTTGGTCAAGCAATTCAAGTTTGAAAGGAAAACAAAACAACAGAAACCGCTGTAAGTTAATCAGAATTTGACTAGTAGGCCAGATTCAGGACTAGGGTAACTTCTGGTCTAGACAATAAAAAGAAAATGGTGTTCAGAGATGACTATGGCTTATGTAATATAAGTTTTAGTGAGCCCCGTAAGACCCTACTGGGTTAGGGATGAGCACACTTGCCTACTTTCCTTTACATGGTCTTTGTGTTCCCCACTGGGCTGAGTGAAATATAGAGCACAGCACATTCACCCTTTGGGAACTTCTCCTTTAAGCTTACGTTTTTCTTTTTTTTTTCTCTCTTTAGTTTTTGCTTCCTACTACTTTTTATACTCTGTAGAAGTCTACTTTTTATATAGAAATCTATAGAAAACCCCTTGCTGGGGTTCAGAATAAAATGCTCCAGTGAAAAGGACAATTGGGAAGAAGAAACAGTTTTTTTTTTAAGGGGGCAGTCCTCTTGAAAAAGAGAGTATAGAAATGACAAGTGTATTGATACCAGATTCCAGTTCTCCACAGCCTTGTTAGGTTTTTTTTTGTTTTTTTTTTTGATTTGGAGTCTCACTCTGTCACCCAGGCTGTAGTGCAGTGGCACTCTCACGGCCACCCCAGTATCGACCTACTGTGCTATGGCGAGCCTTCCGCCTCAGCCTTCCAAGTAGCTGGAACTACAGGCATGCGCTACCACACCCGACTAATTTTTTTGATTTATTGTAGAGACAAGGTCTTGCCAAGTTGCCCGGGCTGGTCTCGAACGCACAGGCTTAGGTAATCTACTCGCCTTGGCCTCCCAAAGTGCTGGGATTACAGGCTGAGCCACCAAGCCTGGCCCTTGTCAGGCTTCTTATGTTGACCATGGTAGATCAAATGTGTATAGTTAGAAGAGATGAAAAGCCTCTTTCTCTGAGGTAGAACCTTTTTCCTTCCTCCAATTCACTATTCTTTGGGGGGAGAGGATGGCAGGAGGTATGCCACTGAGAGGTAATATCTGGTTGAGGCAACAGCCTCTATAGTGCCAGGATGGGCTCCTTTGTATTTCACAAGAATTCAGAGAATGACTGTCTTCACTTGCTTGGAGGATCTTTATAGTAGGAAGGATGGGACGTCCAGGTACGATATATGCACCAGGGAGTGACATGATGAGAAGTTAAGTGACAACTACTGGACATTTCTAGAAAATCTGAAGTCCTTCTCAAGCATAGACATGATACTCATTAAACTCTTGTCCTTTAGTCTGGTCAACATTTTTTGTCCACATCCTTTTTCCTGGCCTCATGTTTGTTTATTTTTATTTTGGGGGTTTTATTTTTATTTTTACTTTTTTCTTTGCCTCTTGTATATTTCTGGTACAAGAAATGAGGGAACGGAGTTAGTGGGTGGGTGAGAAGAAGGAGAGAAAGGGAAAATTTTAAAACACTGATCTTTTATGTGGTAAAAATTCATGCTGACTTTATAGTCTGAGTAAGCATATGTAAATAATTTGTAAATCATTGGAAAATAAACTTGTAGCCTTCCAGTTATTTTTCACACACTTGAACATGGGGATATTGGGAAAACCACTCCAGGGTGAAGGGTGATATGGTTATCATGGTATGTAAACGAGTTGATATTTACCATAACCATTCACCTAGAGTGTCCTTCTGTTTATACTGAGCATTGCTGCAAAATTCTCTCTTTCCCTGGTTACTTCTTTCAGAGGCACATGTATTTTATACTTTGGTCTTCCTTTGGCAGTAGTCCAGGATATCAAATTACCACCCTGCTTTCAGTGGGCTCCATGTTGAATCCCTCTGTCTTTTGACTTCATTTCAGATTCAGAAACTAGTTTCTTACGTAATGCCCATATTTATGCTGTTCTTTGTCTGCTGTTAATGCTGCCATTATTGTTCTTTTTAAGTGAATTTTATAATCAGTGCTCTTCTTTCTTTAGATATGAGCCCTAAGTCAGCATATTGCTATGCTGTTCCTTTTTTTCTTTTTGCTTAAGTTTTTCATTGAATGCTATTGTACCAGGCACTGTGTGGGGCATCAGTAGGTGTTTCTTGACAAACTAGTACCCCAGCATTCACAGTTTTCTACTCACAATTCCCAGGTTGTGAATAGCTGTGTTTTCAATTTTTGTTCTTTCTGTTGGTGTCACGCTCTTTATGAGAGAAGCAACATCTCATTGTGCTTAAGGCCATGGGTTTTGGAGTCGTGTGATCTTGGGCAAGTTACTTTCTGGGTCACATTTAGTTTTCACGTCTGTTTTAGAAATTAAATACAATATTACCTACTTCATAGGATTGCTTTAAAGATTGAATTAAATGTGGTATTATTTATAGAACACTTAGCATGGGTGTTGGCATTTGGTAGGCACTCAGTATTTGTTAGATGATGATGATGCCACCCTCCTTTATTATTACCATGTCATTGATTCTCAGTTCTGGCCTGTGTTTCTTTGAAACGCTTTTCTGGCATTTAACCTGTGTCCTTTCTATCAGGTTCGCAACTGTGCGGTATGATCAAGGAGCCAAGAACATTAGGAACCAGTTCATGCATCTGACAAACTACAGTGTGAATAAGAAGAGTGGAGACTATGTCAGGTATTGGTGTGTCTTAGCTCAGACAATTGGTATCAGGTATGGGTGTTGTATAGGTGGAAAGTTAACATGTTGCACTGGAGGAAAACTTTATTGTGTGTTCATGTAACATTTATGGGAAGCTGTCAGTCATGTAACAGTTGTGGGACTCATCTGCTGCTGCTTCTCCACTGCCTCCCCAGTTTCAGTGTCTCTTTTCTCTACCAAAATATGCCTTCACAGGGTTTGTCTTCCTTCTCTTGACTTAGAGATAGGAAGATAATAGGCATATGGAACTTTTTAGTAGTCAGAAATGAGGTCATTGCAGCACTTGGCAAAACACATCAGAAACTTTAAGAATATTTGCACCCTTTGACCCAGCAGTTCCATTTCTAGGAACTTAACCTTAAGAAGTAAAAGATGTACACACAGGATCAGACATAAAAACACTTATTACTATATACTGTTAGGTGGAAAAAACAGGTCACCAAACAGTTCATGAACTTAATTTCTTGCATGAATATATTAATATAGCTAAAGCTGCTTATTTTTGCGGAGGGAGGAGACAAAAGACTAGAAGTAATACCAAAGTGTTAACTGTGCTTAACGATCTTGGGTGGGATCGTGGGTAGGTGATTTTTATTTTCTTCTCTGTGCTGTTATGTATTTTCTAAAACAAATACTTGTATCATTGGGAAAAAAAAGTTGGGAAAAAATTAAAGACAGAAAGCAATGAGGCCATCTCAGAAAAGGATTCCGTGGAAGGGAGTACCAGCCCGGGTGTGGAAATATTCTTTTTGCTCTTTTTTCTTTCATCCTGATAATTTTGCCAGAAAGTGGAAAAGAGACCCAAGCAGTTGCTTTCTACTCAGACTAAAAATAAGTGCCTAGCAGTTCCAAGGAAAGAAAGAAAGGATTCTGGAAGTGATGGAATAGTTGCTGAGGTGACATAATTTTCATTGAGTGTCCAGGTGTTTGAATTGATTGAAGATATCATACCTTCACTTTGGAGGATGAGCAAAAGGCACAGTTGGTGGAGGATGGGATGGTGGTAGACAGTGAGGGGCAGCTGCAAAACACAGGTTTCAGATTGCAGGACTTTTCCAGCGCTCATGGGAAGCAAACTATATGCATTTTCAATGCCATTGAAGAAATAATGCAAAGGGAGACATGACTGAAAGAACCAAGAAAAAGTGTGTAAGGGGAAGTCCACAAAGTGAGTGTTTTTCTGAAGACTTGAAAGGACAAGAGGGCTAGCTGTAAGGTATCTTGTTTTTACAGTCAGGCCTAGTCACATATGTGACCTTGATTTATTAATTTGTTTTAGTTGTGATGACCCAGAAGTGGAGGATTATGGGAACAAATGGAGCATGAGTGCAATGCTTAGATACCTTAAACAAGAAGGCAAAGATACAACCGGTGAGTGCCAGGCCTTTTCTTTTTTGTCTCCTCTTTGTATAACTTTACCATTGTCTCTTGCCAGGAATCATTGTCCACAACGCTGGTAGCATTGCTGAGATGTCCAGTAGCATGATTGTCCAGGGTGTTCCTTTTCCCTGCAGTTTACAAGCTGGAGGACAGGCTTTCTATGACCCCAGCATTCCTTTTGTTGATTCTTCTTGGGAAGGCATAACTTTTTTCTTTAATCCTTAATGACTGTGTTCTCCTTGAATATTGATACTGTACACTTTTTATATAACAAATTACCTGTTTCCATATTGGCCCCAAGTTCAGATTTTTCTAAGTTAATTTCTCTCAGCTATGTTGTGGAGTTGGAGAACAGGCTAAGTTTGAGAATAGGGCTTAGAGTCGCAATGGACACTTGCTGAGCCTTGAGCAGAATGGGAAAGTGTACCAGAAGAAACTGTCTCAGTTCCTAAGGGAAAGGGTCATGCAAGAAGTGTGAGAATGGAAGAAAGCATCCTGTTTCTTTCTGTGTCTGTCTTTTGTCGGAGCCCACCTGAGGGTATCCACTGGTACCTGTGCTGGCTGTTCATGGATATGCTGCCCCTGTAGCACCCATTCACAAGACTGCCATAGAGAGGCTTTTGTGAATGAGCACAGGTGCTTTTTATCCCTATATTATGGTCTGGAATCCACTCCTACTAATTCACGTATTTTGGTATTGATTCTTTCATTTTAAAAATGTTTTTGCAGTGTTGATGGCCCATGTAGAAGACCTGATCATTAAGACTATCATCTCTGCTGAACTAGCTATTGCTACTGCCTGTAAAACCTTTGTTCCTCATCGCAGCAGTTGTTTTGGTAAGGAGGCTGAAGAAACTTCATGTGATTTGTGAAGAGAGTCTTGGGAAGTCGGGATGGGATTCTGGGGTAGAGATCTTAGTGATTCTGTAGGAGGAAGAGCTATATGATGGGCTTTTATTTCTTTCTAAGTTCTTACAGCATATGAGGATCCTACTTAGAGGCCAGGAGCGGGCTTAGCTGGAAGTCCTCTGAGGAGTAACTTGCTTTCTGTTTGGGGAGCAGGCATTGGAACTAAAGTGTGGGTCTTTCTGTCATAGTACAATCAGAAAAAGTCTGCAACAGACTGTACAGCAATCCAGCTCTAACAAATATATTCCAGAGCTCCTTGGCAGCCAGGCTGGGAATTGTTCCAAGAAGCTCTGGCTGGTACCAGTGTGTGCTTTCTCCCATTTTCCGATGACTCCTCCTTTTTGTTTTAGTTTTCTTTCTAGTGGGTTCCTCCCTGCCTCCTCTTCCTCCCCTCTTCCCCTTCCTCCTCTTTTTTGCCCTCCTCCTCTACTTTCTCCTCTTTCTCTTCCTTCTTTTCTCCTCTTCTATTCCACCCCAACTCCCTGATTGTATAGAGAATAAGCAGTGAACAACTACTGGCTCAGAAACCTGTTCCCTCCTGACCCACTGGCTATGACTGTAGCACTGATACTGCTTGTGTGCATTTTCTTTCTATATGGATATGTGCTGGTTCATGGTTCCCAATATGATGTCTGTAAAGTCACCTGCTTTTGACAGGTGTCAGGCTTTGTTAGTATTAATAAAATACACTAGAGTCCTTGATGGGGAGGATGAGTAGCGCATGCATGGAGTAATACAGGTAGGAGGGGGAGAGCGATGGCTTGCCTATATAGCAGGGTCACAAGAAAATAAAGAGCCTGGACTTTAGAGCCTGACAGCCTTAGATTGAAAGCCAGTTGCACCCCTAGCTAGTTTTGTGACTTTCAGCAAGTTACTCTAGTCCTGTTTGCTCAACTGTCTAATGGCAGTGATGATGGCATCTGCCTCCTAAGAGTACCATGAAGATCCAGTGAAATGCTGCATGTGAAGCACCTGAACAATGTCTGGACCTTAAGTTGTGCTCAATAAAAATTATTTTTCATTATTTTTATAATTAGACATTAATGGATTATCCTAACAGTCTGTAGTTGAGGGGCACTAAACAAAGGGAATTGTTGAGACTCTGAGTAGAAGATAGTAGGTAAATCAGGACTTAGAATTCTGTAGGAAAAGAAGAAGTTGTAATATCTTTAAAAAATATAAGCCGGGCTCAGTGGCTCAGCCTGTAATCCCACACTTTGGGAGGCTGAGGTGAGTGGATTGCCTGAGCCCGCGGGTTCGAGACCCACCTGGGCAACTTGGCAAGACCTCATCTCTACAATAAATCAAAAAATTAGCCTCGCCGAGGTAGGGCATGCCTGTAGTTCCAGCTACTTGGAAGGATCGCTGGAGCCCAGCTGGTTGAGGCTGCGGTGGCCGGGAGGGTGCCTCTGCACTCCAGTCTGGGCGACAGAGTGAGACTCCAACTCAAAAAAAAATATATATATATATATATATGTGTATATATATATATATATATGTTTATGTCTTCTAAAATCTATAAATGGCTCCCTAGGCTTAAATAATGTAGTAGCAATTTGGAGTGACCTTCAAGGCTTCTAAGAATCTGATCTCTACTGACTTTTCTGGAGTTACATTTACTCTCTTGCATCTTATAGTACAGCTGTACCATGCTATGCTTCCCAGCACTCTGATTTTGGGACTCTTGAGTTCTGCTATTTGGCTAGAAAACCCTCCTCCCATCTGTGCTGCGTACTCTTGCTTCCTTTCTAAGACTCAGCTCCACTCAGCCTCCTTTTGAAATCCTTGCCTCCCCATGTGTTTCCCCCTCCATGCTGTTCTCTACCTATTTCATTGTTCTTTGCCTGTCACATTGTGATACTATTTCACATGTATACTTCGCCAGTACTCCTGAGATTATCTTCTTGAATTTCCAGTAGTCACTGTGTCCCTCCTTGCCATCTCACTCTGTTTCTGCTAGACCTAACCTTTCACCCTTTCCCTGTATCTCCCAAGTCTGCTTTTGAGCCTGCTTTTATTCTGGATCTGAAATATCTTTCTCATGTTACTCCACCTAACAGATTACAGAGTCAAGTATTGTTTGGTGATACTTTTTCCTAACTTTTCCAGAGCTAGCCTACCCTGCCTCTACCCCCCATCACTCTATTCCTAACTCTGCAGTAGTATCTGTGTGCTGTCATTTGGCATTCATTCACATGTCTTTCTCCCTACTGGATTGGAAGCTTCTTGTAGACAGTAACAACATCTCTGTCAATTTTGCCTCTCTCATGCATGGCAGCATCTTTTCCATCCTCCTGCCTCAGCTTCCCAGGTAGCTGGGATTACAGGTGCACGCCACCATGCCCAGTGGCATGGCAACGCCTTTTGTTCTTACAGGATATTTAGGAAATGTTTGTTGATTTAATGAATTCTTGCTTCAGTTGCCTTTTGATGACTTTCTCAATGGATCTGGTTTGGTAAGGGCCTAGAACTCTTAGAATTATTGCAAACTGAGGCTGGGACTAGGACTCCAACTTTCAAAACCTTATAAGATTAAAATAATAAGTTTCTTTTCGACATCTACTTGGCTCTTACATGAGGGTAAATTTCTGGCATCACTTGGTGTAAAACTCTGTTCTAAGTAGTTAATGATAAAAGCTTTTCTGAATGTTTCCTTTTTTATTTTGTTTTATAATAATGTCTTTTGGAAGCTTAGGAGTTTTTTAAACTTAATGGCAGTAGAACGTTCTGATGTGAAAGAATCAGTGACTTTCTCTGACTCAGTCCATTTCATCAGCCCTGGCTCTCCTTTCTGCCTCCCTATTTGTGTTCAGTTTTCATAAACTGAGTGCATCTGGAGTTTTTTAAGTTGTTGACTGTCTCCTTGGCTTTTGTGGTTCTAGTTCCACTTCCTGTCAGCCCTGGGATTTTGTGTGCTTCGTTAACTTCCTCCCATCAGATATGATTTTGTGTATGCATATGTGAGTGAGTCTCTGCTTCCCACTGACTCCTAACCTCCCCTGGGGTGTAAGTTATAAGGAATAGGTTGGGGTTTTTTCCTTCTTTTATTTTAGCGTAAACAGGAATTGAGAGCTTCTCAGAAGATTTTGGCTTAAACAGAGCATTGGTGCTTTTAGAAGAAGCCAGTAGTTCAGAGATGGGGTTCACTATATCCTTTTGGTTGTTGTTTCTGCACTTCTGTCTTACGGCTTTCTGCCAA
The DNA here is from genome assembly GCF_000164805.1 of Carlito syrichta. Classification (NCBI taxonomy): domain Eukaryota; kingdom Metazoa; phylum Chordata; class Mammalia; order Primates; family Tarsiidae; genus Carlito; species Carlito syrichta. The sequence goes on along the minus strand of NW_007251310.1, from coordinate 59,309 downwards.
CGGCATTCCATTCCTATCTGTTTATATCCTACGATTTCTTTTCCATCCTACTACCTGTAATGTCCAGCTATGCTTTCAGGTATCTTCAGTATTCCCATTCCATTTGTTTAGTTATACATTTAGCTTTTTTCTAATTCCTACTGTGTGCAAGTTGTAGGTTAGTCTTTCATCCATGCATTACCATCCACAGTTTGTTTCTCTCAAACCAAATTTTATGTAGGCTAATGTATAATGTGTCTGCATTGTGTTATTAGTGTTTAAATGTGGAGCTGGGAACCTTCACAAACTACCTGAAACTTGGCCATTTAATGTTGGAAAGGACTTTTGAGAATAATTAGTTCAGATATAGAAATGAGACTCTGAGAAATTAACCCTTGTCCCAGGTTCCAGAGGGAAAGAAACTCAGATGAAAGTGACTCAACTTGGAGAAATGGGACTTCAGAAGATAAGTTTTTGCAGTCTAATACTCTTGATCACAGAATTCTTGATTTGTAGAATTTTTGATGCCTCCCTGAGTAAGAGATATTTTTTTTAACAATCTAATTTTAATTGCCTTCCAAGATTGTGAAAATGTGGTATCATGTGAAATAACATGCTTAAACAGCAACACTTAAAATATGCTTATGAAATTGGCACTGTGAGATAATTGGCTATGAGGACAGCTTTTTTTTTTTTTACCAGTTTAAGAAAAACAGCCAAAAACAACAGGATGTTAGCTGTCCTTTAAAGATGTTTCTACTGACAGTAGTTTTATCAATGTGTATGAGGAGGGCTCTTTGAAATGATGGGCTGTATCCCTAGTCCTCTACAGCCTGGGATCATGTGGACAAGCTCTGGGACCTCTGTAGAACTAAGATCAGCCTGACTATATTCTCATCAGGGACCAATGACATGTTTGCTCAGGACCAGCATACCTCTCTTTGTTGGATGAAATCTGACTTGGCCTTCTGTTGCTACTCTTCTTGACTATTTCATGGTGTAAGCGGAGGTTCATTTAGGGAGGATGCCCATCAGTTGTTGCAGGAATGAAAACAGGCTGAAAGCAGGCAGAATACCTTTTCCTGCTGCGGAAACTGCTTGTCCAACAGCAATGAAATACTGAAAGCCATCAAACTGTTCACTTTTTGAGATGATAATCTTTTTTGGTTTATCCCATGCTGTGGTTTAGATGGGAAGGGAAGTTTACTGTAGAGGGAACTTAGGTAGGAAGTACCTACTGTTTATCAAGCAAACATAGGTTATTTCTTTAGTTATTTAGTTATTTGCTTAGTTTTACTGGTTATTTCCTTTAGTCCTCAAAAATTCTTGTTGGTATTTACCCTTGTTTTGAAGACACGGAAGAAAGATTCAGACAAGTTAAATACATTTCCTAGGTCATGCAGCTAATAAGTGGCAAATCCAAGTTTGGGAGCCAGGTCTCTCTGGCTCTTTCTCCACCCACGTAAAGAAAGACAAGTCCTTATGAGCCCAGCCACTTTTTGGCATGCCCCATAACCTGATTTCTCCCCCTGCTCTCTTGTAACTAGATCGCAGGAAAAATAATACCGTCCTTTCTAGCAGATTAGGCATGAAAAATGACTCTCTTTCTACTCTGGCCATCAGTACCTAGTCCTTGATACTCCTTTCAAATCTACCTTTACATCTAGTAGCCAGAGACCATATTGATTTATTGGACTAGTTAGCAAAGTAGCTCTGGGCATTTCCTTTTATTTAGTTCATTTTTCTGTGGTTCTGCTTTTTTCTAGAGTTATTCTTCCGGATCCCATATAAAGACTTCCCCCTTAGCTTTTCAACTCAAATCCAAAGCCAGGGTGAAAAGAGTTTCCTTTATACAATAGAATTTCAACAACAGTGAGTTCTGGCTAATGTCAGCACTTTCCGTTGCCTTGGGGTCTCCATCTTCATCTGGGACTTTATTTCTGAGGAGGCTTAATGGATTGATCCAAAATTAGTGGTGTGACATGCTTAGTAATCTCTTAGGTCAAGCTTGGGTGGATTATTATTTTCTGTAGCAAATCTTTTATCCCCCCTGCCTTCCTAAACTATCGCTTATCTGGTTTTTTCTTAATGTGTCTTTAACATGTAAAATTCTTTTTCTTTTTTGAGTTGGAGTCTCACTCCAGTACCCAGGCTGGAGTACAGTGGCACGCTCTTAGCCACCGCAGCCTCAACCTGCTGGGCTCTGGTGGTCCTTCTTCCTCAGCCTTCCAAGTAGCCAGAACTACAGGCACACGCCACCACGCCTGGCTAATTTTTTTGGTTTATTGTAGAGATAAGGTCTTGCCAAGTTGCCCGGGCTCGTCTCAAACCTGCAGACTCAGGCAATCCTCTCGCCTCAGTCTCCCAAAGTGTTGGGATTATAGGCTGAGGCACCAAGCCCGGCCAACATGTAAAATTCTTAATAAGAATTTCTCTTATTTTCTTTATGACTGATAGCTTTATTACAAACATTTCAAGTCTTGTGGTCAGGGTTATTGTGGAGGGAGTAGTGGCAAATTATTTTGTCTTTCTCAAAAACTCTGCAGTGTTTTTAACTTAAAAATTGTTTCCTTTCTTTTTTTAAAGCTTTTATTATTTTTTAATTATTTCTTATGTGTTAGTTATAGTACAATGCCACTTGGTAAATAACAGTGAATGAGACGTGCCACCTACCCTCAGGTGATGGGGGATCAGACATGAAATGATCGATGGCAGTACAAGTAGTAGAGTGACTGTGTGCTCTTGGACTCTACAGGAGTTACCAGCTATGCCTAGGGGAGCCACAGAAAGCCATTCCTATGAGGGAATATGATGTGCAGAATACAACGTCATGAAAGGATGTAGCATTTTTGGAATGGTAAGAAGTGTGACTAGAGATAGCCTTCATAGGATGGGAATGCCAGAGATGAAGTTATAGAGGTGGATTAGGGCAAGATGATAAAGAACTGACAAGTTTAGATTCATCCTGTAGCCAACAGATAGCCACTGGAGGTTTGGAGCAGGGGAGTAATAGGTTTAATATTTTTTTCTTTAACTTTTACCATAATTTGACCCAAACCTCAGGAATACAGAATTACAACAAAGGGAATGCAACCTTACTAGCAGTGACTAATTTAAAATCTTCCAGGAACCAATCTGACATTAGTATCTATTGCTGGGTCAACTCTCTGCCTGTCTCTGTGTGACTGTTAGATTTGTATTTTAAGAAAAATAGGGCAACCCCCTCGGGTCCCCTCCCACTGTTGGAGCTTTTGTCCTCTCAATAAATCCTGCTTTAAAAAAAGAAGGAAAAGAAAAATAATTCTGATGGCCTTGGAGATGAGCTGCAGTGAGAAGAGGCTAGTGCTAGGGGAGTGACTAAGGAGGTAGGAGGTATGCATTGGTGATATACACTTAACCATGTGACCCAGCAATTTCACCCAGAAGAAATGAACCATATGCTTGCACAAACACCTGTACACACATGTCTTTGGCAGCTTTATGCATATTTGTCAGAAACTGGAAACCCAAATGGCCATTAACTATTAGATAAATAAATTGTCGTATGTACATATAGGAGAATACTCTTCAGCAACAGAGAAGAATGAACTATGCTACTGATAAGTAGCAACCTACATACACAATACTTAGTCAAAGAAGCCAGTCTTAAAAGGCTACAAATTGTATTGATTTCACTTATTTGGCTTTCTGGAAAAGACAGAAAGCAGATAAAAATCAGATCAGTGGTTACTAGAGTATGGCAGGATGGAGATTGCCTGAAGGGAGCTCAAGGGAACGTTTGTGATAAAATTGTTCTATGTCTTGATTGTGATGGTGGTGGAACAACTATATGTATTTGTCAAACTCATCAAAATATACACTTTAAAAGGATGAATTTTATTGGATGTAAATTATACCTCAATAAATCTTAAAATATAAAAACAACAGATGAATGAACCTCAAAAACATGCTAAATGAAAGAAGTGTGATTCCACTCATGTAAAATTCTAGAATGGGCAATCTATGGTAAAAGAAATAAGACAGTGTTGTCAGGAATAGGGGCAGGGGCAGGATATTTACCAGGAAAGGGCATGGGGGATTTTTCTGGGGTGATAGAAATGTTCTGTGTGGGTTACATGGATATATTCAGTTACCAAGAAAGTTCCATTAAATGAGGTTAGTCAACAGTTTCAGATGCTTTGGCTTAGTAAGTAAGGTGGTCGTTGGTGATCATGTTGAGAACAATCAGTTAATAGAGAGTGAGAACAGAAGCAAATTCTTATGGGTTGAGAGTGAATAGATGCTAAGAAAGTTCAGACAACTTAGTGTAGATTGCTTTTTCAAGAAGCTGTATTAGGCTGGGCATGGTGCTTCATGCCTGTAATGTCAGCACTTTGGGAGGCCGAGGCAGGAGGATTGCTTGAAGCCAGGAGTTTGATACAAGGAGTTTGATACAGGAGTTTGGACAATGTAGCAAGAGCCCATCTCTACAAAAAATTAAAAATTCGCTGGATGTGCACAGGCCTGTAGTTCTAGCTACTCAGGAGGCTGAGACAGGAGGATCACATGAGTCCAGGAGTTTCAAAGCTGCAGTGGGCTTTAATTGCATCACTGCACTACAGTCTGGGTGACAAAGTGAGCGAGACCCTGTCTTTTTTTTTTTTTAAAGGAAAATATATTAAGAAATAAAGGCATGAATGCAAAGTAGGAGGTGGATTTAAGGTTCTTCTAGTCTAATTTTTAAGTTTTGGTTTAGCTGGGGATTGACGGAAATATTTCTTACTAAGGAAAACTGTCCTGGGAAAATGTTTAGTAAGGTAGTAGCAATAACCCTTTGAAAATACTTGCTCTAGCCAGGCTCGGTGGCTCAACCTGTAATCCCGTGCTTTGGAAGGCTGAGGTGAGTGGATTGCCTGAGCCCGCGGGTTCGAGACCCGCCTGGGCAACTTGGCGAGATCTCATCTCTACAGTAAATCAAAAAAATTAGCCGGGTGTGCGCCTGTAGTTCCAGCTACTTGGAAGGCTGAGGCGGAAGGATTGCAGGAGCCCAGCAGGTCAAGGCTGTAGTGGCCGGGAGCGGCCACTGCACTCCAGTCTGGTGACAGAGTGAGACTCCAACTCAAAAAAAAAGGAAATACTTGCTCTTCAGTGATGATAAAGACAACACCAAGGAACAAAGAAAGAGGAGCTTAGAACTGGAGAGGCCTATCTTGCTTGCCCCTCTTAGGGGCAGGAACACTGGTATCTTTCATTCTGGATACTGAATTTTTGAAATTTGACATACTACTGCTAAAACACATAACATTAAAAGGTGAAAAAGTTTGATATTTTCAGTACAGCTTACTCTTTACCTTTTAAAATCTCTAATTTCAGTAGAAAATATTCATTTAAGTTAAAAGAGTTATCATAAGGACTCTAGACTCCAAGACCCCATTTTTAAAATTTTTTGAGTTGATTGTTTTAAGAGGGAAACGTGATAGAAAAACTGTCTTTTCATTCGTACCTCTTTCTCTAGTTCCAGCCTTTCAGGTTAGCTGGGCTTTGTTGTAATGCTGTTCTGAATATCTGACCTAATCTTCAGTTGTCCCACCCAGTGTTAGAATGTTGCCACTTACCAGTGTATGTCTTTCCCCCAGACTCGAGGTGGTAGTAGGTCCAGGCCCAGTATACTTGTATAGATGCAGTTAGAGTTGAGGCTTGTCTCTAGTTTGGGACACTCTTTATAGCTATTGTTTAGTACCAACAGATTTTATTCATCTGAGTGAATAAGTTAACTTAGTGCTGTTAAGAATGTTTTCTCCTTAGATCATTTTTCCCCCTCTCATTTCCCAAAATATTAGTTTTGAGCCTGTCAACTGAGATTTTGGAATTTGCCTCTGATTTGAAGAAATGGTTAAGTAAATGTAGTAGCTGCTTAATGCAAGGTGTTTAAATAGTAGATCTCATTGATGGTTAATCTGATTCGAATGTGTCTTCATTTGTGACTGATCTGCATACCTGATCAGTTGTGTACCAATCATCATTTTCTTCCTGTTCCTCTTATTATTCATATTATCACTTTATGAAACAGCTGAATCCTGGGCTTCAACTTTTAAAAACTGAAGAGAATATCATTTTTCTTGAATCTGGCATTGTATTCTTTTTGCTTGTGTTATGTTAATGTAGATTTGTAGATTTTACAATTAGTTCTTTTTTAATGCCTCCTTAGTGGTATGTATCACAAAAAATTTTCTCATTTTAGAGGGAGATTATTTTGTGGGATTACTGAAGATTAGGTCAGATATTCAGAAGAATGTAGTAGCTGTAAAAGCTGTGAGTTTATTACCAAAAGATAGGTGAAAGAGCTTCCCTTTCCTTACATTTTAAAGTGTAGATAATATGTAAATTTTATATAGTTATATGAAGGTGAATCTCATCTCAAACTCTTATATGTTTGTGATTATTTTTGCAAATTAACTGGAATTCTAAATAATTATTTTAGAAACCAACTCATTCACGGAAACTTTCCCTAGCGGGTTTAGAATATGCATGTCTAACTGAATCCATACTGCATAAATAGGGTACAGGTTTGCTGAGCATCTAGATGTTGACAAACTACTAATAAAGAGGCTAAAGGAAACCATAGGATGCTAAATCTCAGAGAGAGAAATTATTTCCCCAAGTTGCTCAGTATAGTCGTGAGGACAACGAGGTGTCTAGATTCCCAGTCTAGGATTCTTGGTACTACATCATATTATATAGTGTCAGACTTCTGTGTTCTAGAAGAGTCTTTGGGCCAGCTTCTTAGAAGCCTACTTTTATTTTTCTGTTTTCTTTCTTTCTTTCTCTTTCTTTTTTTCTTTCTTTCTTTGAGAGAATTGATAACTTAAAAAAAAAAATCCTTCTTGAAGCAAGGAAATTGGTATCAGAATTAATTTCTGGAAAATACTGGTTGTGTTCTATGGATATGAGCTCTGGCCTGTGATCTCTAGACCAACAGTGAGAGAGGTAGTCTTTTCTCTTGGAGAAAAGGTGTGAGTAGTTTATTTGTGGAGACATAGGATGGGATGTCTGGGAATGAGTGAGACTTCTGAAAGTCTGATATTTGATATATGTATACCTAGGACTGCACTACTGTGATTTCTGTAGAGAGGATCTCATTAATACCCCAAAGTTCCCTGAATTTGCTAACTGAAATGAGAAAAACCTGCTCATGGGTCTTACTTTGCTTCTTATGACAGTTGGGAAACCAAAGGAGGATACTTTGTAAGGAATCCATAAGCCAGGGAAATTTGATCTCCGACTCCCTACCTTCTCAAATGATATTAGTGGTGCACGATGGCTTGTCACACTTCTGCTCTGCTACCGCTGGCTTCCTCTCTTCTGTCTATGTTGGGCCAGTGGGTTTTGTTTTCTATCTTCAAAGAGAAATTGAAACCATTGGAGAAGGGAAGGAATACGTGCATTTTACATTTAGATGTCTTCTTGACCTAGGTGCAAAAGCAAGATCTTGGCTTAGGAAAGTGTGGTGGAAGGATTCTAGAGAGATGCTTTCAGTGGATTTCTCTGTTTTCAGAGAGTATCAGGGAGGTAGAGGTAGAGGGGAGGACACTCACAGCAGAGCAGACCCAAAGCAGCATTGATATTGGATGAGCTTTTTTTATTATTTTCCCAAGTTTTTTTTTTTTTTTTTTTCTCCTATAAACACAGCAGAATCGTGCTTGTTAACTCTTTTAGAGTCAGGTTACTTTCTCTGTAGGACTTAGGAACATCAATAGAATTGATAATAAAAACAGTGGAATTTTAGAGCATTGTTTTCTTATTACCCCTAGAACTTGATTAATTTTTCTTGAACTTGAAAGACTCTCTGCTTCTACTTCTACTTACTACTTCTTAGTCAGAGTCTTACTCTGATGCCCAGGCTGGAGTGCAGTGGCACACTCATGTCTACTGCCGCCTCAACCGACTGGGCTCAGGCAATTCTTCTGCCTCAGCCTTCCAAGTAGCTGGAACTACAGGTGTGTAACACCATGCCTGGTTAATTAATTTATTTATTGTAGAGATGAGTTCTCGCCAAGTTGCCCAGGCTGGTATCAATCCTCTGTAGTATCTGGACTCAGGCAATCCTCTTGCCTCCGTCTTTCAAAGTGCTGGGATTACAGGCATGAGCCACTGCACCTGACCTCTACTTACTACTCAGCGAGTTTCTAGGTCTCTGATGGGAGTTGATTGGATCAAATCTTCTAGATCTTTGTGTGGTTGTGACATGGAAAATGATTTGTGTATTGTGTTATGTTGTATTTCTAGAACTCTATGGCTTTGACGTGCTCATAGATTCTACTCTGAAGCCATGGTTGTTGGAAGTGAATCTCTCTCCTTCTTTGGCCTGGTAAGTCAGTTCTGTCAATTAGAAAAGGGCAAACCTTCAAGTAGCACTGAAACACTTTTTTTGGGTCATTTCTCTGGGCACTAGAAGACTTTTTCCTAGTTATTAGAGATGATTAGAATTTCTAAATTGAGCTGGCTTATGATATATTGTCAGTCTATATGTCAACCATAGATCTGTCTTCCTCATCAGTTTGCAGTATATGTTTACTGTTTATTGAGTTTCTAAGGGATAATTCTCACATTGATTTTAATCTGTCTCTCTATTTTTTTTAAAAAACTTTGTAACTTTTTTTTTTAAGGCTAAAAAACTATGTAAGCTATTATATTTCCTTTATTACCAAAAGTTTATGCAGACTCAAGTCCGCATATACTGTAAAGGTGTAAAGTTAGATCTAAGGCAGGGTAGGTAATATCTGGTCCTTTTGCCCTGTCTCATGTCCTGGTCTTCATCCAAGTTTAAAGTCTAAAAGTTTCAAACGATCTAAAAAAAAAATTTTTTTTTAACCAATTCATTGTTTAGAAGAAGAAAGGAAACATATTTTTCAATACCAGAGAAAAATTTTTTTATATTTTCAGCTACAGCCAGAATTTCTATTAGTTATACACTTCTCTAAACAGAGAACTTTGGAGATTTGTGCCAAGGACCACCCAGCTACTGAGTTTTAAGGATGAGAGATATTGGCAAAATGCCAAGTAATCATATAAAGACAGATTGACTACTTTGTGGAGTGAGAACTTGGCTTGGCCTCAGTAGTGAGGTGTAGTGCTAGATACTACAGATGTTTCAGATGTTATGCTGTACTTTTGTCAAGTCAGCCCTTTGCAGATTTCCCAATAAAATGCATTATACTGTGTTAGAAATCCCAAGAATGATGCGTGGGGGATAGCAGCCAGAGTAGTCTGGTTCATGGAGGAACACCCAGCACCAAAGCCAGCATAGCAGGGGCCTCTTGCTTTTGGCTCATGTTGTTTTTGTTTCCATGTGGGTTCCTGCTTCATCATCTGGTGAGATTTTTTGCATGACTTGTATTTTTTTGCTCTATTGCAAGCCTGCAAGCTTAAGAAGTTCGATTTAGAGCAGAAAATGAAGACTTAAAAAAAAAAAAGTTGGCCAAATTTTCTTCTTACATGTGAATGTGATTCAACTATTGCAGCAGTAAAAAATAATTTGAATGGCAGGCTTCTCATAAAAGAGTATACTAAAAGTCTGAACCTCTAAAATCTACAGTGGTAATGAAGTTGTATTCTTGACTTGTGCAAAATTTGAATTGCACAAGACCTTCTGGTATTAAAAAAAGGCATGCTAGGGAATCAACACCTTGGTGCTGGACCTGCCTTACAGCGAACGAGTTTAACACTAGGATTTTATTTCTAGTATTTTTGCCCAGATTTCTTTTTCTTTTTTCCATGGATTTGGTGAGCTTAATAATGTGTTGCTCCTCACTGACATTTGGAACTATTGGGGCCCATTAGAGGGGAGCTATTCTGTTTACCTACAAAATGATCGATTGCTCTTTTCTTTCTCTGTTCTGTTAGCGATGCACCTCTGGACCTAAAGATTAAAGCCAGTATGATTTCAGATATGTTCACTGTTGTAGGTGAGTAGTAGTGTTTTCTGAATTGGACGCGCATAAAAATTAACCAGAGCGTCCATTTTGTCAGACTCTATGGGTGTTGCCAACTGGCAGTTCCTAAGCCATGCTGAATGTTTTGTACTAAAAAATTATATTTTCAGGGAAATGTTTATATGTTTCTACTCCCCCTGGCTCCATCCTGTCCTGAGGCTGAACCACAACTAAAGCTGAGACCTGGGGCACAGGAATTATGAGCTGAGGAAGAGAATTAAGCAAAGATCTGGAGAAAGTATATTTTTCTCCAAGCTGGGAAAGTAAAACCCACTGCTCTGTTGCAAAGAAAACTGGCTATATTTCTACTAGACAGTCTGCTGGTCTCAACATGATCTCTTCTGTAGTAGTTATAACCAAAGCAGCCCAAGGAAGAAATCCCATTTTAAGTAGATAAACCAAAATTTTGAAATGGAGATGAGCAGTCAGGTGAGTATTTTGTGGAGTTCTTTTTATTAAGTACTATAAAAAGATATAATCAAATATATTTGAGATGAACTAGTACCTGATGTACCAGCAACTAATGCAAAGCCTAGGTTCTCTATTCTCCTTAGATGGGAATCTGCTTTGCTTTAGGAAGTAAGTGAAATTGGCCAAATTTCAATTTCTAAAGCCATAGGTAATCTACAAAGCTCATTTTGAACGTTGCCAGTAGACCACCTCTGCAATTCCAGAAGCAAATTATCGAAACAGGACAAGACTGTTCACTTTCTTTTGAATTCTCCCCATAAAAACAACATTACTTTCCAGTCATCATCCAGGTAGCCACTTTAAAATATCTTGTTTTTATTGGCAGCTATGTGTTTTTAAATGGTGATTTACACATTTATTCTGAGGTTCATCAAAAATCTACATCTTTTTCAATGGGTCACATTCCGGCTCCCCAGTCAGCAAGGATGACTTATCTGCATATTTTCCTTTTCTTGTCCTTGTCAGAGTGTGTGTATAGGAGAATTGTGTGTAATCCTCCTGAGGATGGATCTCAGTATGTTTATTACAGTGCAACTGAGTTTGTGCCTCTAAAGAAAAGGTATAGCCAAGCCTGCTAATTTCTTAGAAAATGGCAGGTTTTAATATTGCCCATTCCTCATTCAGGATTTGTGTGCCAAGATCCTGCCCAGCGGGCATCAACCCGGCCAATTTATCCCACCTTTGAGTCTTCCAGGCGAAACCCTTTCCAGAAACCTCAGGTAAGCAAATTCAGCAGCAGGGACCCCAAAGGAGGCTTACTGGGAAGTGTAGCTGGTGTACCTGAGGGAGCTGAAGCCTATGGATATGAGATCCCTTAGAGCAGAAGAATTTGCCGACCAGTCCAGATAGCAGGTGGTTTTATTCAGCTGTGGCTATGCCTGCCATGCTTTCCGACAACTTGCTCCCTGCTTTTTGTTTGGTGTTTTCTCTTAGCTTCTTTTTTCATTGTCTTTTTCCTTCTCTTTTTAGAAATCATCCTTTTTTCTCAGATGAATATGCTTATACACAGAGCACAGAGAGGGAGGCCTACTAAATCTTAGTATTTCATTCTTTCTGATCAGCTTCATAAAGAAGATGCTTCATTGAAGTAGTATCTTCTCTACAGGAGTTCTCTTCAAAGGATCCTCCATGATCATGAGTTATTGACTGAGGCAAAATGAGATAGATGCCCAGCAACGCTTGTACGTGGCTGAAACGTCATTTGATCAAACATTGCTCTGGTCTCTCCAGTCAGCTCAACCTTCTGTCTGCTCATTCCATCATCTTGTCAGTTTCTGCTTGTTTTGCCTCTGCTAAGTTTCCATTTCTGTTTTCTGCCTTTCACATTTTGTCTTACTTAAAAAAAATCCACATTTGTCTTTTCTTCCCATATGGTTTGGTTACCTTCCTGCTCAGAAGTTTTGGAGATTTTTTTCTTATTAACTCCATTTCACTCTTTCATGACCTCTATGTTTCATTTCAACATTATTTACTTGTCCTATATTGGATTGTTTGCATTCACGGCGTTGTTGCTTTTAAATTGTCCAGTGCTCCTCTGCTGGATTGTAAACTCTCTGAAGGTGTCATCAGCTTCTTTTCCCTCTTCTCTTTTCCTTTTATCCTCCCCTCCCACGTTAGCCCTCTACGCCTGTTTTTTTCCCTTCCTTTCTTCTTCCACTCTACTCCCTTCTCTTGTTTCTTTTGCTTGTTTGCCTCATTTGAAGTAGTCTTTCTGTTTGCCAAGCTCATATGCTATTATTTATTCAGATAATTTTTCAGTAGAACAGGATTTTTAAACTCGAAACGCCCATAGACTTGCAGGCTGGTCATGTAAATCACAAGTGGGGCATGCATAATACAGCTAAGAAAGGTGCAGAGAGGTAAACTGGAGAGTACAGGCCTCATCTAAAAGGGGCAACTGTTTTCCAATGTGCTCTAGCTGATCACTGCCATGCATAAGTGTAGGCCAAATGTCATGAGATCTTTCTATTGTCAAGAAAAATCAGAAATCTTACTTTTGAATATTGGCAACTAGTGCATTTAAAAAATGTTTTGCAGGCCAATTATAACGAATCTTTGAGCTGGATTCAGTCTGTAAGCTGCCTATTTGTGATCCCTGTTCTAGAATGATTCCCTAATTAGTGTTAGGATGTAGAATAGGGTGTACTATATTTTGAGGGATGTTACCTTGGATTAGAAATAAAATCAGGCAATAGGGTTATACTTGATCAGTGTATCAACACAGATCAAAGGATCTTCTTTAATTTTTAATGAGAAAAAGTGGAAGATTAACCTAGGTATACCAGGAAAACTTAATTTAGGCAGTCACATTCCTTTTTAAATTTGTTTCCTGAAGTGTCTGTTTCAAGAGCTGCAGGATTGTGTATAAAGGATCATGAATGTTTCTGTGCAGCTTTAACAGTTTCCGCCAAGTTTCACTTCTAGGGATAGGTGAATGCCAGTCCTGGATGAATTGATCTCTTTTCTTAGCTTGCCTGTCAACTTTTATTGGCAACTCTTTACGAACTCTAGAAAGTCTATTCAATACTTGTTTTACTCACTGGTAGGTAATAGCATGATTTCATCCGTAAGCAGCCTGCAGAACTCTTATAGAATGGCTGATGAACTGTCGATTTGATGTGTGTACCATGTGAAACAAATCTCTCAGATGGACTGGTTAACTTTAGAGTCTTCAGTATCTGGTAGTAGGATTGTACCCACAGTGATGAGAAGTTGAAGCTGAAATACTTATGGCATAGGGGAAAGTCCGTGTGAAAGAGAATAAGTGCTCTAGGCTTCAAACTACAAAGTGGAAGACACTTGCTTTTGGTCTCTGCTTGGAGGTTATTTTTTTTCCTTTTTCTATCATAGATCTAGGAGATGGAAAGTATAGGCATGTTAGGAGAAGATAAGGCTTTATTCTATTTTTCTGTCTTTTATAGCGTCCAGTATCTGCACAGTTTCAGTCATCAAACACCAAGCAGGTAGGTTCTGGATCATTTGAAGACTTCATTCAAATTTTATTTCTCTTCCTCAAATGGAAAGCCTTCTAGCTTTAATTTTTTCATGGCACATAGTTTATGTACTTGTTTTTGCACAATTTAATAGCATTAAATAAAAATAAGTGCACTGAGGTCTTCATGACTGTAGAATATAACAGTACAGTATGCAGACACGTAGGAATCCCCTTCTCCTGACAGTGATTGTGTTATAATGAGGGAGCTGAACTTAAATGATGAACAGAGCTTGGAGCATGTCTCTTGCTTTGACCAAAATATTCTAGTAAGGAAATATTCCATTTCACAAATGAATTTTGTCTTGTCAGACATCTTATCAAACTGTTATCAATAGCGTAATATTGGAAATGCTTTCACAATGGGTGTTGGGCTGTATTTGAGTTTCTTAACAAGTGACATTTCATATATATATATATATATATAGTGATTTGCAGTTTATAAATCTTAGAAACTTGCCCATAATTAGTGCCTCAGATGCTACCTTTAAAATATAGACTAACATCTTTTTTTTCCCTGCAGATCAGCATTTGCTCTTTTACTGTTCCTGTTAGCAGTATTTGAGGCTGTCACTTTATTCTATACAGATTTAAAAATATATATTTTTTGAAGTAAAAAGCTAGCATTTGATGTTCTGTTCCGCTATTTGATGCTTTAGTATGAGGGACGTAGATGTTCTAATATATAAATGTGTAATGCAACATTAATTATTTATTATTTAGCAAAAAGCTTCAGTATATTTATTTTGGCATTTGTACTCTCTGATGTGGTTTCTGGTAAGCTTGGGAGTTTGGATTGTAACTTTCTTAGCTACTGTTTCTGATAAAGTGATTTATATGGTTTTTATGTGAATCCAAGAAATGAATGAAAGACTTACTGGATGCCTTGTCTAGTATTTGGTAACTGGTTAATATAGTTCTATAATATGAGTTTTGGGTTTAGTTGGTATAGTTAGAAACTCTATAATATGTAGTGTTTTATATTTAGTAAGTACCTATTAAGTGTGCCAGCTGCTATCCATGGCAAAAAACAAAATGAAGCTGTTGACTTCATAGAGCTTACCTTCTAAATATCCTTTGGACTAATCTACTTAGAGGAGAACATTATGAAAGGAGTATCTTTCTTAGCCTTCTGAGTTGGACTCTAAAGCAATGTCTTTGATATGTAAAATTCTAATTTTAATTTCCCTTTATCCATTTTAGTCCCGTCGCATCTTGCTGCATTGCTTGAATTGCCATAAGGTTGTAATGGCCTGGTTGAAGAGCAAGCTTCTGTAGTAGTTAGGTGTTTGAGCATTGGCTTATATGACAAGCCTTTCTGGCTTTATTGGGCCAGAATTCTTTGACTCTTATTTTTTGCATTGTTCTTTGTTGTCATTGTCTTTCTGTTAAGCACGCTCAACCCCACAGTAGTTTCGTCAGAGCTGAGTAAAAAACAAACAAAATTTAGAAATTCCCTGTTCTGACCTTTTAGACTATGTCAAGTTTTCTTTTTCTGCTGCTATTAAATTGTGAAGTCTCTTAGTTCTATATCCTTTGCGGGCCTTTTCCTTTCAAATCCATCATCTCTATTTTTGAAGATTGGTACCTCATTTTTTCCAATCCTGTGGTAATTCCTCAGTTCTTCATGATTTTTCAAATATAATTGTAAGTAGGTTTTTTTTTAATTTTTAAAGCTAGTTTCCTTAATAACAAGATGCATGTCTCTCAGACCTGCTGACATATTTATTCTGAATTTCCAGATGTTACGTATCTCTTTTTTTACTGTAATAAGCCTACTTACTTTTTTTCACCTAATTTTAAGGTATACTCTAATTATCTTTATGTTTAAACTTTCTCTTAGAAGCCATTTTTGTCCATTTCCATTCAAATTTATTGATATGTGGTTGTTTTAATTTATTTTCTTTCTTTTGATAGCATTAATTCATTTTGCTTTTAAAATTTGATTTTACCTCTTATTTTCTAATTGGCAAGATATATCATGTATAAATTGAACCATTTCTAGTGTTGTTGTTTTGTTTATTTTTAATTAATAATTCTAAACTTTGTAAAACAGGATTGGGAGATTTTTATCCTTTGCATGTATTCTCTTTCAGAAAAATTTTATATTTTGCCCCTCAATTATGGTATCTCTTTAGAGTAACTCACCTATTTTTCTATTCTACATTTGTTGAGTTTTTCTTATTACTAGTACTTCTCAGCTGCTTTTAGGATGAGAGTCTAGCCGGGCTCGGTGGCTCAGCCCATGCCTTTGGGTGGCTGAGGTGAGTGGATTGCCTGAGCCCGTGGGTTCGCGACCCGCATGGGCAGGTGAGACCTCATCTCCACAATAAATCAAAAAATTAGCCGGGCATGGTAGCGTGCGCCTGTAGTTCCGGCTACTCGGAAGGCTGAGGCGGAAGGATCGCCGGAGCCCAGCAGGTTGAGGCTGCGGTGGCCGGGAGCGGCCACTGCACTCCAGTCTGGGCAGCAGAGTGAGACTCCAACTCAAAAAAAAAAAAAAGGATGAGAGTCTTTTTTTTGATTCATAAGTTTCTACTTCTTGGAGTCAGTTCTTCCTTAGTAATAGTGGCTAGATAACGTAATGTTTCTTCTATGAGTAGATTTCTGATTTTGACATTGTACTAATGATAAACTTTATGATAAAAAATCTTTGGTGCATGTTGCGTGGCAAAATTCTTGATATTAATTTGACACTTTGGCGGTTCAAAGTTTATCTGAGCACCTGATAGCCATAGCCAGCTGTAATGTCTTTCTTTCAGTTCAGAGGAGCCTTATTTCCTTAGTGCATTCAGTTAGCCCATGGGAACATATGGATTAATTTTATCTAGTAGCTGCTGTACCAAAGTGAAAACTGCAGAATGGCTTGCATTTAGACTGTTTTGCCCTTGTTTTTGACAGTCTTGATGGCCTTTCAAATCAGTCTGATTCCTCTTTTACCTTTGCCTTGCTTTTTTAATCTCAAAGTGTGTCTCCTTGGCACTCATAAGCATTTCTTTTTTCTCCTTTCCCCTCCTTATCCTTCTTCCCTTCTCACTTTCTGTGCCTTTTCTTTCACCTTTGTCTATAATCTAGTTCATATTTCTTCCTTTCTCTAACTTCCTAAATACCGCCACTAGAAGCATAGGCTTGAATTCCTACCTGCCCCAGTCCCACCCAGACAGTCCACATATACGTATGCAGTAGGTAGAGCCAGAATTGTGGGCTGTGAGAAACAAAGAAGTGGTTGGGAGTGGGTGTGGGTGACAAGTCTTTGAAAGTGATTAGCAGAGAAGTTTAAAAGTTTTGGGGTGCTAATTATTGGTTATAGAAACTACGTTAGGTTAATAGGAGAAGATTGCAACATTATTTAGATTTCTAGAAGCAAGGAATATTAAAAACCATGAAAAAAAAAACCCAAAATGGAAAGTTCTCATTAGATGCCATTCAATAGTGATTTGACTGCTGTTCTTATAAATATAGCCATGCATTCCTGTTTCACACAAAACTGTTCTGATAGGTAATAACTATTTCTTACAATATTTTTCATTACCCTTTTAATACAGATTTAGTTTATTGACCTTTTAAATAGCATTCTTTCTGTTTTTAAATGCTTAATAAAAATGTTTATTTTTATTATATATTTTAAATGAATGCTTATTTCTTATTCTCCTCTTACCTAATGTGAGATTATTTTAAAGTGCCCTTAAATAGTATCACGTAAGAAGGCTATTTGACTTTAGAGGATTTACTGCCAGTGGCTTTATGATCAGAGACATGCTGTCAAGTTACACCCTGTCATGTGTGAACTAGATAAGTATTTTTTGGCCAACAGTAAATAGTGTGATCATGAGAAAATCCTTACACTGTCCATTTAATATTTTGGCTTTTCTAAATTATACATAAAATGAGCATTCACACTTTAATAATTTTTAAAAAATGGTTATATTACTTATATTGGCTTCTTTCCTAAATCTTTAAACGTTCCCCTCTAAGTCCTCTCATTTTAACTTGTACTAAATAATGTATTATTTGTAGAGATTGAGGAGATTAAAATATTTTCTAAAATCCTTTTGCAAAGTTTAACTCTAACCATGATTGATCTGTATGTCAGCACTTTATTTATTTATTTATTCAACAAATATTTATTGATCTACTCTGTACCAAGTACACTGTACTGTTCCAAATGTTGGAAATACCGCAGTAAAAGCAAAGCTACACAGATAAAAGTCTCTTCATTTCACATGTTTCTTACATCTGTTGATTTCATGGTTTTCTGTATATAGCTATATCATCATGAAGTTGATTATCAGAAAATCTAGTTTTTATAACTCCCATGCTAGCTTTGAAGATTAGTTTGTATTGGTGTCTTTTGTGTCTAAAGGTAAAACCATTCATTTTTTTGTGTGTACATGGGTGTATCAGTCTGTTCAGGCTGCCGTGACAAAATACCACAGACTAGGAGGCTTAAACAATAGAAATGTATTTCTTACAATATGAAGACTGGGAAGTTCAAGATCAAAGCACTGGCGAGGCAGGTTTCATTCTGAGACTTCTTTTCGTGGCCTGTAGGTGGCTTCCTTTTTGTTGTATGCTCACATAGCTGTTTCTTTGTGCACATACTCGGAGAGAGAAAGGGGGAAGATCAGGCTCTCTGCCATCTCTTCTTCTTTTTTTTTTTTTTTTTTTTTGAAAGTGAGAAAGCAGGATTTATTGAGAGGACAGAAAAGCTCCACAGTGGGAGGGGACCCAAGGAGGTTGCTCGCATCTCTTCTTTTTTTTGAGTTGGAGTCTCACTCTGTTGCCCAGACTGGAGTGCAGTGGCCGCTCCCGGCCACCACAGCCTTGACCTACTGGGCTCCGGTGATCCTTCTGCCTCAGTCTTCCAAGTAGCCGGAATTACAGGCATGCGCTACCATGCCCGGCTGATTTTTTGATTTATTGTAGAGATGAGGTCTCGCTTCCCAGGTGGGTCTCGAACCCGCGGGCTCAGGCAGTCCACTCACCTCAGCCTCCCAAAGGCGCTGGATTACAGTCTGAGCCACTGAGCCCGGCTCTTGCATCTCTTCTTATAAGGGCATTATTTCATTAGATAGGAGCTCCACTCTCATGACCTCATCTAATCCTAATTACATTCAAAAGCCCCATCTCTAGATGCCATCACATTGGAGGGTAGAGCTCCAACATGCAAATTTTAGAGGGACACAAACATTCAATCTGTAACAGTGGGTATTACTGAAAAGGCCAGAAGTTAGTTACCTTTCTATAGATATTCTATACATAAAGAAAGACAAATAATAGCTCCTGACAATGAGGCTTCTCTCTGGTTGAAGTTACTTTTAGGATCTAGAAGACAGTTTGCATCCATAGTTGGTGAATTATTTCTTATTCTTTCTACTTGGCAGATTTATCTGTCTTATTTTTAAAAAGCTGTCACTTCATTTGTTTAAATAATAGTGTAGGATTATGCTTCGTACCATCTTACTTCTTTGTTACCTTTCTTTTTCTCTATTCATATAAAATCAAATTGCTTAAGTGTTTGGTTCTGAGGTGACTTCCCTGATCATCATGTAGAAGCTGAAATAACCTGGACCATCTTTTGGGGACAGTGATGAATATGGCCCATTTGGCTGCCTCCTGGGAGTACCCAGGGCGCTCGCTCTTGTTCCGGGTCTCCTGAAGTACAGCAACCATTGTATTTCTTAAGTTGTTAGGCTTTTAGTCACAGCTCTTTTGTATGTCACTGATAACTCTCATCTCTGTCATCCCCTCAAGTTCTAAAACATCTCATAGTCCAACTTTTTTATTTATGACATTGGGTTGTTCCTTGGTTTTGTGTCTTATATCTTAATCTTCCTACCTCTTTCCCCAGTGCTGAAAAGAATATACTTGCTGACATAAATACATATTTACTCTTCTGTTGAATCTGTTTTCAGATTTTTTTCCATATCCTTGAAATAAACCAAGGTTAGGATTAAGTACTATCTTGCTCTTGTTCTTTTTCTTTTCATTTCTCTCTTAACCCATGGCGTTTTTCTACTGTTCTGTTTTCTCTTCTTACCTTTGAGTTTACAAGCCTCCTCCCTGCCCACAGGTCCCTTCTAGGGGGCATTCCCCTACCTCCAGCCACCACCTTCTCCCCTCATACTTCTGGCCTGGTATAGTTGGGGGACAATGGCCCTAGGCTGGGGCTGCCTGGGGCCACATGCTCTCTCTCCTTGGGAACAGTCTATAATTTATTCTGGGACAGCTATTCACTGATGTTTGGACATTTTGAAGTCCTGGCTTGTTCTTTGGCTACTCTGTCTATGACTGTCAGTTTATAGGCTTTCATCTGTTTCCCTGGGTTTCAGGCTAAGAGATTAACTACAGAAAATGGGCAATGGATTTGAGCTAATACATATAAGGAAAGATAATGATATTGAGGGAATGAAAAGAGGGAAGTGGGGAATGACGAAAACTGTGTGTTTGGTTTGTTTAGTTTTTTTTTTGAGTCAGTCTCTGTCACCCAGACTGGAGTGCAGCGGCACACTCACGTCTGCCATAGCCTTGCTCTGCTGGGCTCAGGTAGATCCTTCTACCTCAACCTTCCAAGTAACTGGAACCAACACTATCATGCCCAGCTAATTTTCAAAAATTTATTGTAGAGATGGGGTCTTACCATGTTGCTCAGGCTGGTCTTGATCCCTTGGACTTAGGCAATCCTTTCTCCTCTGCCTCCCAGAGTGCTGGGATTACAGGTGTGAGTCACCATGCCTGGACTGAAAATTGTTTTAAAAGCATTTTTATTTTTATTTTTTTCTCCTTAGCGTTCCCGTCCACTCTCTGCTAGTGATGCGGAAATGAAAAACTTGGTGGGCTCAGCCCGGGAGAAAGTGTCGGGAAAGTTAGGTGGTTCTGTGCTTGGTCTGTCTATGGAAGAGGTAAGGATGGCTCCATTTCAGGCTTCTGTGGGCTAACACAGGCTTTAGTGAACATTAGTGAGTGATTCATAATATTCACAACAAGCTGATGCCTTATATTGAAGAGAGAAAGATTCAAGGTGGGAGAATTTTTTTCTCAGGAAGCAGCATCTTAAATGGAATTAATTTCTCTCTTCATGTTTCTTTTATGTTTTTGGATTGTAACTCTCTTCCTTTGTCCTGTAGCTACATGGATTCTAGTTTTCAAAATCGATATTCATTTTATTTTATTTTCCATCTAGATTAAAGTTTTACGGAGGGTGAAGGAAGAGAATGATCGGAGAGGTGGATTTATTCGCATATTTCCTACATCTGAGACATGGGAAATATATGGGTGAGGTGACTGCCTTTTTTATTTTTAATATGTACCTCGGGTTCATAAAATTAGATTGTTATACATTGTCATCATGGCTCCCCACAATATGCCTTTCTTATTTTGTTTATTTATAATATGATGAGTATTATCCAACCCAAGAACTAGATCACTAACAGTAATTTAATCTGCCTGTGTATTATTTCTCCCTTTTTAAAAAGTCCTTTGCATTTTTCCTAACTAACTCCTCAACCCAGGGTTAGACACTGTCCTACACTTTGTGTTTATCATTACTTTGATTTGAAAAAAAGGTTTTATCATCTGTTTGTGTGCCTAAGCAACATATTATTTATTTTTAATCGTTACTGAAATATAGTTTACATGCAATAAAATGCATCCATTTTAAGTGTACAGTTTGGTGGTGATTTGGAGCAACTATGAACCACTGCTACCTATGTAACCATGCTACCACCACAAACCAAGTTATAGAATATCTCTAGCACCTTCATAACTCACCTGTGCCCTTTATAGTGAATTTCTCCATTACTCCAGCCTCAGACATCAACGAATCTGCTTTATGTCACTAGATTTTCCAGAATTCCACATAAATGGAATCATACAGTACAAATATGTATTCTTTCATATCTGGATGCTTTTGCTCAGCATAGGGTTTTAAATATGTGTGCTGTTTTATGAGGCAGTAGTTATTCCTTATTATTATTATGTACTATTTCATTGTGTGAATAGACTGTAATTTGTTTAGCCATTTATCTATTTTGGGACATTTAGGCTGTGTCCAGTATTGGGCTATTATGATAGCTATGAGCATTCATGTACAATTCCCAGCACCTTAAAAATGTCTTTTCACCATTTTGGGGGCTTGCATTTTTCTGATGAGAAGCATGCAGTAATTATCTTTGTTCTTCTGTGCATAATGTATTTTTTTCTCAGCTTACTTATAAGATTATCTGCGTATGACTGACTGTCAACAGTTTGATTAAGATGTTCTTTGGTGTCATTTTCTTCATGTTTATTCTGCTTGGGATTCATTGAGCTTCTCAATCTGTCAGCTTATAGTTTTCATCAAATCTGGAAAACTCTTGGCCTTTATTTCTTAAAATATTTTTTTCTATTTCACTTCTTCCTTCTTTTGAGATTGTGGTTCATGTTAACTTGGTTTATATCTTATTATAAGTTTGGCTGTGTTCATATTCTTTCAGTCTTTTTCTTCTCTTCTCTTAATTGGATGGTCTATTTCTGTATGTTTCTAAAGTCATTAATTGTTTTGTCTGCAGTGCCTAATTATCTATTAATTCCATCCACTGAAATTTTTTATTTTTCATCTGGTTTTTTTTCTGTCTTTCTTTTCTCTTTTAAAAAAATTTATTTTCATGGTTTCTTTTGTATCCTTAATAGTTATAATAACTATTATAAAATCTTTATCTTATTCTGTTACCTTAGTCATTTCAGGGTCTATTTCTATTGACTGTCTTTTCTCTTGTTTATGGGTCACATTTTTTCCATTTTCCCTATTTCTTCACATGTACAGTAGTTTTTTAAAATCAGATATTGGACATTGCAGATATTTTTGAGTGTTTGGATTTTATTGCCTTCTTTAAACCCTGTTGAAGTTATTATTATTATTTTTTGGTCAGGCACTTAAGTTAAATGTAGATCAGTTTAGTCTTTCTCAGGCTGATTTTTAAGCATGCTATGGTTCATTTAGAAGAACTTTTTGTCTAGGATACTTCCACGTTACCGATTCTTTTGGGGTGTCTGTTAAATGACCTCCATATTCAAGGAGACTGCTCCCTTTTGGCTGGTGGTAACTCAGTTTGCAGATTGCACTTTCCTTTCTCCTTACTTGTCCTTTATTCTGACAATATCAGTTTGGTCAGCCTTTGGACTTTCTCCCTTTCTTGTGCAGATTTGTATTCACTCAAAGACTCAAGGGATCCATCCTGATGATTTTTTGATATCTTCTCATCCACAGCTTCCTCTCTCCAGTACATTGCTCTAAAAATTCCAGCTGCTTCCTAGAACTTTGATCTCTGTCATCTCATCTCAGAGACTGCTGGGCTCTACTTGAATGTTGCCTCTTCCTGCATAGTCTAGAAGTTGCCTCTAGGCAGAAGCGCAGAGCAATTGTAGGACTTACTTCATTTATTTCCTCTGCCAGCTATTACAGTCCTGTGCTGCTAGTTATTTCATGTCTGAAAACAGTTCTGAATTTCAGATATTTTGTATACTTTTCTAGCTATTCATGGTAAGAGGGCAGGTCCTATAGCAGTTATCCTTTCTCTTTTCTTTCTTTTCTTTTTTTTAAGCAGGATTTATTGAGAGGACAGAAAAGCTCCCAGAGTAGGAGGAGACCCGAGGAGGTTGCCTGGCAGTTATCCTTTCATTATGTAGAAGCAGAATTCTGTTGTTTGGTTTCAGTTGCTTTTTTCATTTAGCATTATGTTACTAAGATTCATGTTATTGCATATAGCTGCAATTCTTTTTTTTTTTTCAGTGTTTTATTATATTTTACTGTGTATTTATACTACTGTTAATTTTTCCATTCTCCCGCATTTGACTTGTTTCTGATCTTTTGCTGTTAAGGACAGTTGTGCTGTAAATATTTTTGTGTATGTCTTTTGGGCATGTATCTAGGAGTGGAATTACTGGGCCATAATAGATGTGAGTGTTGAACTTTAAAAGATAATGCTTAATTAAAAAAAAAAAAAAAAAGGAGCATGAAGTTGTTTTCCCAAGTGACTGTGTAAATGTGTGTTCCTGCCGCCAGGCATAGAAGTTTCGGTGGACCCGTAGCCTCTCCAGTTTGTGGTACAGTCAGACTTCTTCATTTCTGTCAATCTAGTGGGTGAAAAATATTTTATTTTGGTTTTGATTTGCATTTCCCTGATTGCTGATAAGGTTGAGGATTTTTGTACTTGCTTATAGGCTACATACTTTTCTTCATCTGCTGCTGACTTTTTACCTAGTTGAGATGTTAGTGGTTTTAAGTACAAAGCTACAACTTAGAGGAATAAAAAAAACAACAACTCTTTTTTGATGTTTTCTTGCTTATTTGGTTTTTGAAAACCTAGCTGTTCACAGAGAAATCTTTAAAAAAAAAGATACAATCCGTATAGTTATATTTTATAAAAAGACCTAGGCGTTCAACAGAAAGTTTCATGGGTCTTCTTCAAAATTATATAGAAGAAACCTTTTGATATGCTTTTAGATAATTTGAATTTTTCTTTTTCTTAGGAAACATATCT
The DNA here is from genome assembly GCF_000164805.1 of Carlito syrichta. NCBI lineage: Eukaryota > Metazoa > Chordata > Mammalia > Primates > Tarsiidae > Carlito > Carlito syrichta. The sequence continues at coordinate 35,376 of NW_007251310.1, read as the reverse complement.
TTTAATTAATGAAAATAGAACTGTCCCCTTTTGAGTACTTCAAGAAATGATACCTTAATTTGAGGACCTTTTTCTAAGGAATCAATTACAAGTAACCTTTGGGCCTCCCATAATTTGGGCCCAATAATGGTACATTTCTTTACTGGTTTGGTTTCGAACCAGTAGATAAATAAAACAAGGGCTAAAATAGATGAGACCAAAGTATATGTTTTACTGATAAAGTCTAGGTTGATAGGCTTGATTATATCTGTCTGCAAGCAGATATACTTCCTGTTGAACTTCAGAATTAAACAGATGTACGTGCTTATTGTAGGCAAAGTTGAACTGGGTCATGTATGGGAAGTGCCTGACCCTATAGGAGCAGTAGAGGATGTGTATTTCCTAAGGGGAAACTATCTCCCAAGAGAAAGAAGGGAGTTGCTCAATGGAGTGTGTTTTCTTTATTCTTCCTAAGTTACCAATCAGATTAATGAGTCACTCTACCTCAGAGAGGTGAAAGTATTAAATTAATTGAGCTGCCTTCACACCGAATGGGGGAGATGTATCTATCGACTAGCAAATAAATATGCCATTTTGTTAATACGTATTTGCTATCAACTATTGTCAAGCACTCTACTTGATTCTTTGGAGTGTAAAATAAATATTAGGAGAGATCCCTGCCCATTGAAGGTTAACAGTATGTTTATGGAGAAATATTTAGATATATAATAAAAATAGCTCATTTATGTAGCTTTTTGTAATTATAATGTATTGTACATACATCATGGTTATCCACATTTTAATGACAAGAATAGTCAGGCTAGTAAAATAATGTGACTTGCTCATGACTACACAGTGAGACTTGGATCAGGTATTCTGACTCCAGATCCTACTTTTTTTTTTTTTTTTTTAGCTGGGTCTTACTCTCTTGCTCAGTCTGGAATGCAGTGGCACAATCATGGCTCACCATAGCCTCTACCTCCTGAGATGATCAGTGATCCTCCTCCCTTAGCCTCCTGAGTAGCTGGAACTGTAGGCATGTACCACCATGCCCAGCTAATTTTTTAATTTTTTTGTAGAGACAAGGTCTTGCTATGTTGCATAGGCTGGCCTCAACTCCTAGGTTCAAACAGTCTTCTCACCTCGACCTCCCAAAGTGCTGAGATTGCAGGTGTGAGCCATTGTGCCTAGCCAAGAGCCTACTTTATTCCTGCTGCATGATGCAGCTTTCCTAGAAGAAAAAGTTAGCTCAGTAAGATAGTAAATGTGACAGGTCCCTCAGGTGTACTGTAAAGAGCAGGGTAATTCAGATGAGAAAACCTCTGCAGACTTGGGAGGTGTTAGGCAAGGTTTTGTGCAGAGGGTGGACTTGACCTGCTTCTTGAAGGGTAGATTATAGTGGAACCTTCTCCCCCATCATCAGGGGATACTTTCTAAGTCCTACAGTGGATGCCTGAAACTGTGGATATTACCAAACCCTATACAGTTAACCCTTGAACAACACTGGTTTGAACCACGAGGGTCCACTCATATGCGAATTTTCTTCCACCTCTGCTATCCCTCAGACAGCAAGACCAGATTCTTCCTCCTCTTTATGACTTTCTTTTCTCTAGCTTTATTATGAGAATATAGTATATAATACATATAACATACAAAATGTGTGTTCATTGACTATGTTATTGGTCAGTGGTAAGTTATTAGTAGTTAAGTCTTAGATGAGGCAAAAGTTATATGCAGATGTTTGACTGTGGAGGCAGGCCAGTGTGTCCTTAAGCCCTGTGTTATTCAAGGATCAATTATATATAGTTTTTCCCCTGCACATACCTATGATAAAGTTTAATTTATAAATTAAGTACAGTAAGAGATGAACAGCAATAACCAATGAATGACAGTATACTGGAATGAAAATTTTATGAATGTGGCCTCTCAGGTATCGTACGGTTCCATACTCAGCTTCTTATGATGGTTGTAACACAATACTTGTGTGATGAGATGAAGTCAAGTGATGTAGTGCTAGGCTGCTGTTGACTTTCTATATTTCTGAGTCTGTGTGACCATCCCTTATGTGCAATAAATGGCTTCATGTCACCAATTTCAGGTATTCCTTGCTGAAGTATTTATATAGGTTCAGTGCTTTCTGGCACAACACACTGCTGCCAGTTGTTTATGTCTTCTACCCACAAATTTACTGCTTTTTCTTTTCTTTTCTTTTCGAGTTGGGCTCTCACTCTGTTGCCTAGGCTGGAATGCAGTGGCAAATTATGGCTCACTGAAGCCTCAACCTCCTATGTTCAAGCGATCCATCCATCTCAGCCTCCTGAGTAACTGGAACTATAGGTGCATGCCACCACACCTTGCTAATTTCTTTCTTTCTTTGTGTGGAGAGGAGGTCTCACTATGTTGCCTAGGCTGGTCTCAAACTCCTGGGCTCAAACAATCCTCCCAAAGTGCTGGAATTATAAACAGGAGCCACTGTGGCCATCCTGTGCTTTCTTTCTGTGTTAACTAAGTACTTACATCGCACTGTGGTCATCACTTTTGCAGTTTGAGGTGCAAACCTAGCACAGGTCTCTTTTTCCTTCTTCACAATTTTCATGGATAGCTGTTTTTATTTTAGCAACCCCAGCACACGATTTCTTTTTTCCTTATTAAGTTGAGAACCTTTACCTTTTCACTTAAAGGAAGCACTTTACAGCTTCTCTTTGTCATACTGGATAACCAACATCACTACTGTTGGACTTTGGTACCATTAGTGGGTAAGATAAGTATTCCTTAAGCACAAGCATTGCTAAGTGTTCATGGGTGGGGAGTGTCTACAGCATAGATATCAGGGAGCCATCGAAAGCTCTGTAGCTGAGGAATAACATGATGGAAACAGTGTCCTGCCTATGTCTTCAGGCCCTTTATGCATCTCTCCTATTCCCAGCCTCATCTGACTTGTGTATATTTTGGTGTTTTCTTTAAGTATTATTTTCTCAGTTTAGTATGTCACCTATTAATAATCCAAGAAATGCTAGGTTTTCTTTCTATTTCCTAAATTAAGTCTTCTTTTTCTTTAGTCTTTTTATTATATTTGCTGCTACTCTAGTATTTTATCATTTGAATCTGAGCAACTGTCTTCTCCTTTGCCACTTTGGAAACAGTTTATTTCTTTAGAAATAGTGTATAAGTAACATGTCACTTCTGTGCTTGATGCATGGTTTATTTCTGTATTTTCCTCTTCAACTAAATTTAAGAAATAATTAGTTTATCATTGGGCATGGTGGCTCCCGCCTGTAATTCCAGCACTTGGGGAGACCAAAGTGGGAGAATCTCTTGAGCCCAGGAGTTTGAGACCAGCCTAAGCACATAGAGAGACCTCATCCCTCCACAAAAAAAGAAAGGAAGAAAAAAAAGAAATAATGAATTTCTTTCTTTGCCTTTTAGGTCCTACCTTGAGCACAAGACCTCCATGAACTACATGCTGGCAACACGCCTTTTCCAGGACAGGTGGGATTTGCTAAACTTAAAATTTAGGATTAGATCGCTAGATTTGGAGAAGGTACAGACAGATGAAGGAAAGAGACTTTATAAAAATCTTCATGTAAAATATCTGATAGAAGAAGCCTGCGGTCAGGTGGGGCTGTGGGTATACTTAAAGCCCAGACTTCTTTGCCATTTATACAATGCAATCATGTCACCAAAAACTATATGTACTCCCTAAAGTTACTGAAATAAAGAGAAAGAAAGAAAGAAAGAAAAAAGAAAGAAAGAAAATGTCTGCAGAAAATGTGATATAATGCCTCTTATTTCCAGATTTATCATTAACTCTCAGTACTTTGGTAATATTTCCAAAAACCAAAAATTAAATGATAAAGATCTTTTGGCAGTCTTAACAGATACTCTAAATTTTATTTTTCTTTGGAAGGTTCTAGCTACAACAGTGCCTTTATACTTTAGATGCAGCTTTAACAGATATGGTCATCTGTTTTTCTAGACTAGAAGAGATCAGAATTATCAGATTAGAAAGCGTGGAAAACTGACTGGGCTTGGTGGCTAGTGCCTATAATTAATCCCAGCACTTTGGGAGGCCAAAGCAGGAGGATTGCTTGAGTCCAGGAGTTTGAGATCAGCCAGGGTAACATAGTGAGACCTTTGTCTCTATAAAAAATTTAAAAATTAGCTGAGCATGGCGGTGGCACCTGTAATATCAGCTACTCAGGAGGTTGAGGCAGGAGGATTGCTTGAACCCAGGAGTCAGAGGCTGCAGTGAGCTTTGATCGCACCACTGCACTCTAGCCTGGATGACAGAGTGAGACCCTGTCTCTTAAAAAAAAAAAAAATCAGATGCCGGCTTGGTGGCTTAGCCTGTAATCCCGAGCCTTTGGGAGGCTGAGGTGAGTGAATTGCCTGAGCCCGCGGGTTCGAGACCCG
>NW_007251310.1:6691-30964 GCF_000164805.1 Carlito syrichta | reverse complement strand
TTGTGTCCCCTGGAAAATACTAGTTGGCTCCAAAATAGAAAACAGTGCTCAACATATCTAAAATAGAAGCAGAATAAAAGTATTAGGAAAGAAGGTAATATTTACAAATTTAGAAATTATTTTTTGTCTCTGATGGGTGTTCCTTTCAAATAACCATGGGGATTTGGCTCAGCTGGGGTTATCTATTTGCAAAAAATAATGATGAAAAGAAAACCAGCTGGGAAAATGGAAGATTCAATACAAGATAATTTGGTGACATTCAGACAATTGAAACTCATCAAAAAGAACCTCTAAAAATGGAATTGGCATTTACTTCATATCTTAAATTTCTCACTGTTGAACAATTTACAGTGTAAACTATTTTTACAGGTAATTTAAAAAACTAATTGTACTAAGAAAACAGACCCATGCGCAATTGGGTGTGTGAGAGAGGGGTCACCGTGCATTAAACAAAGTATATTTCTGAGATATAAACTGTAAGAGACTGCTGTAGTTTGAAAGCTTATGTCCTCCCAAAATTCATATTGAAACTTAATCACAATTGTGATCTTGTTAGCACACGAGGCCTTGGTGAGATGATTAGGTCATAAGGCAGAACCTTCATGAATGGGGTTTTCCCCTTAAAATAGAGGCTGCTAGCCGGGCTCGGTGGCTCAGCCTGTAATCCCGCGCCTTTGGGAGGCTGAGGTGAGTGGATTGCCTGAGCCCGCGGGTTCGAGACCCGCCTGGGCAGCGAGACCTCATCTCTACAATAAATCAAAAAATCAGCCAGACGTGGTAGCGCGTGCCTGTAATTCCGGCTGAGGCGGAAGTATCGCCGGAGCCCAGCAGGTCGAGACTGCGGTGGCCGGGAGTGGCCACTGCACTCCAGTCTGGGTGACAGAGTGAGACTCCAACTCAAAAAAAAAAAAAAAAAAAAGCAGAGCATGGTGGTTTATGCTTGCAACCCCAGCGCTTTGGGAGGAGGAGGCAAAGGGGATTGCCTGAGCCCAGGAGTTCAAGACCAGCCCACGCAATTCTTATCTCTACAATAAATTTTAAAATATTAGCTGCGTGTGGTGGTGCATGCTTGTAGTTCCAGTTACTTGGAAAGCTGAGGCAAAAGGATTGCCTGAGCCCAGCAGGTCGAGGCTGCAGTAGCTGTGAGCATGCCACTATACTCCAGCCTGGGTGACAGAGTGAGATTCTAACTTATAAAAAAAGAGGGGAGGTAATTCACAAAATGAGTAGTGCTGAAACTTGTAAAAAGTCACAACTCATAATCTCAGTACAAGGGAAATTAGAGAGAAAGGTTGGAAAACAGACATTGGAATAAATAGCACAGCAGTCGGGAACTACTTAGTTCCACACATTTTTGTAGCCTGCAATGTAACTACATTGCAGCACAGTTCATTAATTGATTGTCAAAATAAGGTACCTTCGTTATTTAGAGAAACCTATATTATTTTGAGAATATGCTTTTTTTGAAGGATTCTTAAAATAGGTACCCAGATTTTAGCTATTTCTTGCAATTTCATGATCTGTTATCAGGAAATGCATGGGATTGTCATTTCTCTTTGCAAATTTGTGACAGTTACCCTTTGATTAAGTTTTCATGTTGTGTAGCTTCTAATTTGCAAGAGATCTTTTGATTTACTTAGAAGATACAGAGTCTTAACTTTTTATGTGTCTAGAATCTATGGCTTGGGATTTTTATCCTCCCCCTCTGAAAACTTCTATAAGATTTCTTTATCTTTAGAGTGAAGATACTTTACTAGGATGTATTCTGATATGTCATTTCTCATTACTTTGGATATATGGTGGATAAATTTTTTCAGACTGAAGATTTAAGTCTTTCAACTGTGGGAAATATTCCGTTTATTTATTTTTTTTCTCTCCTTGTGGTGTAAATCTCTACTGTTAGGCAAAGCTTGACTATTTTCTCTATATTTCTTCAGTTTTTTAATACTTATGGTTTTGTCTCTTACCTTTCTTGACCTCTGTCTTCTGAAATTCTAAATTGGTCTTCAGCCATGTTATTTATTTGTCATTTCAAATATTGTTATTTATTACCAGCACAGGGTAAGGTTGTTGGATTTACTTTTTTATTTTGACAATTGTGATTTTTAACTTCTAAGAATTATTTTTGTTTTTTGATTAGTTTTAGTATTTTATGAATGTGTTGTCTTTTCAAATCTCTTTGACTATCTGTTTAAATTTCCTTTCTGTTTTTTGCGTTAGTTTGATTTTTCTGGATTAGTTCTCCTTGTTCATCCTATTCTTTCTAGTTTTTACTCTTATGTCTGGAAATATTTGGTGGTCTTTGATTGTCTAGTCATATTGAGAAGTAGTGGACTGTTTGCTTAAAAAAAGATAGTGACTAGGCTTGGTGGCTTAGCCTGTAATCCCAGCACTTTGGTAGGCCGATGCTGCCTGAACCTGCAGATTCGAGAACAGCCCGGGCAACTTGGCGAGACCTTGTCTCTGTAATAAAATAAAAAATAGCTGGGCGTGGTAGCATGCGTGTGTAGTTCCGGTTGAGGTGGAAGGATCACCGGAGCCCAGCAGGTCGACACTAGGATGGCCATGAGTGTGCCACTTCACTGCATTCCAGCCTGGTCTAAGGGGTGAGACTCCAACTCAAAAAAAAAAAATACAGTTTGCATAGGTTTCTTAAATCTGTTTTTAAACTGACCTGGTCTCTCTGCTTGAGGCTGGATCTTTTCATACTTGAGATTCCCATGACAGGGACGGAGGACAGATCAGGTAATCTGGGGAACACTACACTAGCCAAAATTAGGACGCATTCCCTTAAGAGTAGCATAACAATAAAAATTTTGAGATATAATAATATGTGCATTAAATAACAAGATCTAGCAGCAGGTCTAATAACTATTGCAATTTCAAAGAATGATAAATATTGACAGTATCTTGAGGTACTTGTGACAATTCTAGAGTAATATGAAAAAGATGCATTATTTCTTTTGGAAATGAAGTCACATTAATCCACTACTGTGGATGGTTTTCTACATTTACATGGTGGAAATACTAAATTTCAACTTAAAGATGTTTTTTTTTTTTAATTTAAGTTGGTATACTTCCTATATTCTTTCTTCAGGCTCCTGCTTATAAAGCATTCTAAGAACTTTATAGATTAAAAAAATCCATAAATTTCCCTGTTCAGCAAAGAAAGTAACTTCCTATCTACTCTTGCCCAGCCTCTGTAGCTGCATTTCCTTGCCAGCCTGAGACCAATCAGGCCATCCCTACCTGCTCTTTTATACTTCTTTATCCTTACAAACTTCCCTTCCTTTGGCATTGGTCTTCAATTCATCCCTATGTTGTTCGAGCTATGTCTGTCCTCCTCTAACCTATTCTAGGAGGAGGCACTCCCAGCCTTCTTTTATCCCTCAACCTGATTCAGATTCCTAGAATATATTATTATTGCATGTTTACTAACTTGTACTTTACAAGTTGGCTCTTAAGAGTAGATACTTTGCTTTGTTCATCTTTGTCAGTATCAAAAACCTACCACATGGGAGGCATACACACAAACAATGGGTACATGGCACGTGCCCATAATTTTAGCACTTTTGGGAGGCTGAAGTAGGAGGATCACCTGAGCCCAGGAATTGGAGCCTTCTGTGAGCTATGATTCACTCCCTCTTGTGGCCGACAGAGTGAGACCCCATCTCTAAAAATCAAAAAAACAAACAAACAAATAAATAAATAAAAGCTGTCCAAGTAATTGTAATGACAAGTAATTGTAATGTGAAACCATGATTGCAAATTACTGGAGAAAACCATTATCTGGGTGAAAAGGTTAAATTCTTAAGACTTTCTTATGATAATATGACAATATGGATAGACAACACAGGAAAGACAAAACATCTTGGCGAAGACTTAAGCTTTTTCACCTGATTTTCTCTAGATAGGATCTAGAATTTGTCTCTTTAGAAAAAAACAATATGAAAGATGACATAGCATTTTTGAAATGGCAGCATTTTAGGATGGATAATTGATTAATGGGGCAGCAGTCAGGTAAGAGGTATGTGATTACAATAGGGCAACATAGGGAATCCTTAGGGTGATTAAACTGTCCAGTGTCTTGTCTGTGGTGGTGGATACATGAACCTGCACAGGTATGAAAATTGTACTGAATTAAATGTACACATACACAATTGAGTACAAGTAAAACTGGGGAAATTCAAAAGATGTGTTAAGTGAAAGGAAATTGAATGAGGAGAGAATGTTTTAATTAAAAAAAAGATAAAACCTATTGAAACATAAAGAGCACTCAATTCCTGTGTAGAGCCTAGTTCTAGTTTAGAGATAGTGGAGAGCATCTCTTTTTTAATAGAGGTTCTTTTAAATTGTGGAAAATTTCTTCCTGATAAGCATCCTTTTTGAACCCCGTGAGGACTGAGCTTGGTTTCCCTTCCTAAAATGGCTCAATGAAAGTAGAAAGACGCTGCCCTCTGATATGTAAACCCTAGGCTTTAGGTGAAACCCTTTAAGCTCTATCCATGGCCAGTCACAATATTAGTTTATTCTGCTTCTTTCTATAAATGAGGCTGATAGCAACCTTCTTCACATGGTGTTTGTGAGGATTAAGTATAATCTGCTTTGTAACTAGGTAGATAAGTGTGAGTAATTGTTACTGTTTTTCTCCAGAATTTGTCCTTTTCCTTTTATTTTCTCTTCTACTCTAGTTTCTCCCTTCTACTCTAGCTCACAGTACTCTTCTCTGAGAATATTCTCAACCTATCTGTCGTCCCTCCCTGGCCTAATTCCCTCCCTGGCCTAATTCCATGTTGAATTTTCTATATTAAAAATTTCAGAAGTGCATGTGTGTGTAAACTCAAAAGAGACTATCTGTATAGCATTCTCTAACCCAGATGTCCTTTCTACTTCTGTAGGGGAAACCCAAGAAGAAGCTTATTGACAGGAAGAATACGGTAACTGATTTCTAAAAGTTGAGAAATTCTTTTTATGTGCATTGTATGTGACCATGCACAGACTAAGCATAATACTTTATATAACCATTTTCAGTTTGATTTCAAATTGGTAACATTTTTTTTTCTATTTGAACAGTATTCTGTGGATATTTTTACAAACTAAGTTTGAGATTTTCTTTATTGTAACTACAGGTATAACATTTCAACTAATAATAGTGGCAGTCATGTTTGGCTGTGTAAGAGAAACAAGAGTATTAATGAGATTTCAAGACTATTGTCATGTTAGATTTAAATTAGAGTTTGTGCTTTGGCCTTGGCACATCTGAGTCATGCAGCTCTGTTCCTTATGGGATTGAGCAGAACCTGTTTGCAGTGTGTCACAGAACTGAAAGTGTGCAAAGCATCAGTCACTTTTCATTTAGACAGAGGAAGAGCTGGGGGTGGTGGCTTTGTGTCACTGAAGACTGCAACCCCAACAAAACCCTTTACCCTAAACGCATGCCTTCTGGTATAGAGAGTTTGAGACATGACATATATCTCTTTTGTCCTGTACCTGTTTGAAAAACAATATAACAAGAAGAGAGAACCCCCTTATATCTCACTTTTTGTTTTGTATTTAAGAGTTAATTAAGATAAACTTGGATTCTCATCCAAAAAGAAGGAAAACATTATGACTGCCATTTAATTAAAACTGAAACAAATCAAGTTTCTAGCTTGTTTCCGAGTGAAAATCATAGTAATTTGTAAGTTTTCAATCAAAGAATATGCTTTTAGAATATAGCACTGTCGATCTGGAAATTGGAAAAAAAAAAAAAAAGGAAAAAAATCGTCAACACTAAGAATATATAAAAGTCACTAGATTCTGTTCTTTCTCCATTTTTTGGCACTCATTTTATATTGCCATCAGTTGGAGGTTTTTGGTGGTATAGAAGTGGAAGCAGATGAAAGCTGGCATGGGATACACCATATGCTGGAGCATAAAACAAGTCATATATTTTAAATGATCTGGGGTATGTTCTTTGACTCCAGTGGAACTGGATATCAGCATCAATTGAAAATCTTCAAATATCTGGAATTTAAACAACACATTTCTAAGTAATACATGGGTGAAGGAAGAAAACGTGAGGAAAATTATGAAATGTTTTGAACTGGATGATGATAATATGGCATTAAGAATTGTGGGATGCAGCTAAAATTGCTTTGAGGAAAATATATAGCTTTATTTGCTTAATTAGGAGACTGAGGACTGAAGTTTGATCCAATGTTCATTTTAAGAAACTAGAAAAAGCATTGTAACCCAAAGTAAGTAGAAGAGAGGAAATAATGAAGAGCAGAAAGCAAATGAATAAAAAGCAAACAATAAAGAAAATTAACGAAGTCCAAAATGTATTCATTGGTAAGCTAGCAGAATTGTTAAACCCTTAGACTGATCTAGAAAAGAGAGAGAGAGAGACCATTAATTACCAATATCAGAGAGAAAAGAGAGGATATCAGTATAGGTCTTACAGATATAGGACATCAATATAATAGGTCCAATATAGGTCCTATATATTGATATTCTCTATAGGATATCCTCCATAGGATATCAATATATAGTTCCAATATAGGTCCTGTGAGTACTAAAAGTAGTAGGGGATATTCAGAGAATATTATTAGAACCTTATTCCATCACTTTAACAACATAGATGAATTGACTAACTTCCTAGTGTGTGTGTGTGTGTGTGTGTGTGTGTGTGTGTGTGTGTGTGTGTATGTGTGGAGGGGGAAGGTGGGGGAAGAAACACCCAAACTGATATCAGCTAAAATAGAAATTTTAGAGTCCTATGTCTATTATGAAAATTAAATTTGTAACCAAAATCCTTCCTAAAGAGATAACTCCAGGCTTACTGGTTTCCCTGGTGAATTCTATCAAGCATTTGAGGAAGAATAACACCAGTCTTATACAAGCTCTTTCACAAATATAAGAAAGGACCCTTCCCTGCTCATTTTATGATGCCAGCATGACTATGATGCCAAAACCTGACAAAGACATTAAAAAAGAAGAAGAGGAAAATTACAGGCTAGTATCCCTTATGAATATAGGTCAAAATTTCCTAAAAGAATATTAGCAACCACATCTACCAGGATATAGGAAGGATAATACATATGACTGAGATTTTCAGTGATGCAGGGTTAACTTACCATTTGAAAATTAGTCAAGATAATTCACCACATTAATTAAAGGAGAAAAACTAGATGCTTATTTCATTAGATGCCAAAAGGAAAAAAAAAATCACGTGTATTTATGTGAAAAATCTCTTAACAAATCTGAAGGGAAGGGAATTTCTTCAGTCTGATAAAGACCTTCTAAGAAGATATTGCTATCATCTTATTTAGTAAAATGTCAGGGAAGATGTTTACTTACACCACTTTTATTCATATTGTACTATAATTCCCAGGCAGTATAATAAAGCAAGACGGGGAAAAAGAAATGCATACAGATTGGAAAGGAAGAAGTAAAATGTCTTTATTTTTGGATAACATGATCAGATTAGATAATTCTTAGGCATTTATAAACACAAGAAAATAGACGTACATGTAGCAAGGCCTTATATAAGATCGACAGACTAAAATCTAATGTATTTTAATATTAGCAGTAAATAATTGGAAAATGAATTGGAATTGATCTGAAAGAGATTAAAGAAGACCTAAATAAATGGAGAGATATGCCATGCTCATGGCTGAGAAGATGGAATAATTAAAATACCCATTCTCCTCAAATCGATTTAAAGATTTATTTCAATCTCAATCATTATTCTGGTTGATATTTTTAATAGAAACTGATAAACTTTTAAAAATTTGTATGGAAATGCAAAGAACTTAGAATATTCAAAGTAGTCTTGAAAAAGACTTAGAGAGCCCAGAAATAGACCCACATTTATGTGGTTATTTAATTTTCAACAAAAGGCCCATGGTAGTCGAATTGGGAAAATACATTATTTTTAACACATGGAACAACTGGATATCATATTTTCAAAAGTGACCCCCACCCCCTATTTTCCACAAAAATTCAAGGTGATTCATAGATATAAGCATAAAAGCGATTACTATAAGATTTCTTGAGGAAAATAGAATATTTTTGTGTTTGAGTTTGATAAAAATTTTTAGACATTTTACAGAAAGCAGTAAACAAACAAAATGAAATATTTCCTCAAGAGTAAAAACTTCATTATAAGATACTATTAAGGAAATAGAAATGGTTAGGGAAGTCATAGACTGATTAAAGGTATTCATCAAACATATGTCAAAAGGTTTGTGTCTAGGAAATATAAAGAACTCCTACAACTCAATAGTAAAATGACAGCCTAATTACACAAGGATAAAATACTTCAAGAGGGAGATGTATGACTAGCCAATATGCTCATGAGAATGTGCTTAATAACATTGGTTATCAGGGAATTACAAATTAAAGCCATGTTATGCCACTAAATGCCTAGCAGAATGGCTAGTAATACACTGACGACATTTAATGTTGGTGAGAATGTGGAGCTAACAGAACTCTGATAAGTTGTCGTTGGCAGCCTAAAGTGGTACAAGCACTTTAGGAAAAGAGATTGGCAGTTTGTTAGAAAACTTAGTATATTCCACTCTGAGATCTTTACCCAGAAGAAATGAAAAACATAATCACAAAATTACTTGTACAATTATGTTTATAGTAGCTTAATTCATAAGATTCCAAAACAGGAAACAACCTAGGCATCCGACAAAAAGAGAGTAGATAAACTGGATTATTCAGACAGTGGCCTACAACTCATGAATAAAAATGAATGAATACTGATACATACATGACTGACTCTCAAAAACTTGCTGAATGAAAGAAGCCTGACACAGAAGAGCTCATAGTATGTAGTTCTATTTTTATGAAATTCTAGAACAGGTAAAATTAATGCATGATTAAAATGTTCAGAACAGTGTTTTCCTTTGGTTGTAGGGAAGGGACTAACTGGGAATGGGTATGAGATCTTGCTGAGGTGATAGTAATGTTAAGAGTTTGGGTTATATAGCTCTTGGCATTTGTCAGAACTCATTAAGCAGACATTGAATATTTGTATATTTCACTGTATATAATTTTTAGCTCACCAAAAAAAAAAAATAATCCTATAAAACAAATACTGAACTCTAGATAGTATTGACATGCATGTTGACTTGTTAAGCAAAGTACACTGATGTCTGTCTGCAACTTTGAAATGCTTTAAAAATGAGATGGGTGGATAGAAGGATGTATGGTTTGATATGTATGTAAACAAATATAGTAAAATGTTAATTGTAGCAGCTAAGTGGTGAGTATGTATATGGATGTTCACCATATAACTCTTTAAGCTTTTTTGTTTAAATATTTTCATAATAAAATGTTGGAAAAATAAAATGAAATAGATGTAGCTAAAATGAAATGAAATAGGTGTAGCATTAAAATGTATAGGGAGTTCCATTGTTTATTAATTGACCAGTATCTATGATAAGTCAGCTATGTGCTGGGCAGTACTATGAACACCACGAGGCGTGGTGATGAGCAAGTGAGGCATGACCCTTGCCCTCAAGCTATGCTTGTTTACCAGATTCACACTCCCCTACATTCCCTAACCATATCCCTATACAACTTGGGATTTATCTCTTTGCTTGTAGTTGTTACTGAAAAATATCTCTAGAGAAGGACATTTGTAGTGGTTTCTCCATATCTCTGAGCTTTTAGCATTCATGTTTTCAGTTTTTTATTGATAATTTTTCCAAAAGAATGTTTTTTCCTGAAGAATAGAGTTCTTGGCACTTTAGGCAGAAACATTCTTGTTTACATAATAGACAATGGTTCATGAGTATAAACACTGGACTTTAATTTATTAGGGTATTGAAGTATTTTCCACTCATTCAATTAGAATAACCCAAAACATTAAGCTGTCTCAAATTTCATTAAGTCTTTAAGAGACATGTCTTGGAGAGAGGAATGTCTATGTGCTTTTAAGATAGAGATGTCAGTGTTTAAGCTATGCCCATGTTTGCGTATATAGTTATCAAATGTGACCAAGTTAACCAGACATTATTAAGTAAATGGTTTAAATGATTTCATTTTTCTATCTGATTTGTTTTTATTTTACTATTTAATTGGCTAAAAAAATATTTTTGTAGCTCTGTATGTGTATCTGTGTGTATATGATTTAGTCTTTGGGACTATGATAAGATTGGTTTGAACTATATTTAAAATTCATTGGTTTGCTTCCCATTTCTGCTTCCTGTGTTAGGACCATCCTGTTCTTGGCTCAGTGTTCTGCTCTGGAGCGAAAGTTTTCACAAGATTTACTGTCCACTCTACCCAGAAAGCCCTACCAGAAAGTCTTAAATAGACCAAATGACACGGCCTTCTGTCATAGTTAGAGACTGAAAACTCCTGGAGGAGTTCAGATGAGTTCTAGAGAGTTCATTCAGAGCCAACCAGTTAGATTTTGGGTTCTGAATATACAGAGTTGGCTGCATGTGTTCAGTTACTGATGTGGATACTATTTTTCTGACCCAGTGACCCCAGAGCCATTTCTCTCTTTGGTACTTGATTATGCCTGCCTGCCCTGTACTTCGCTCAGTCCTTGTCTGAACTGGGCCTGGTATCAGTCCCTTCCCTAATTTGTGATTTGTCTTACCTAATGTCTAATATAGCTGCTGCCAGCCTCCTTTTCCCATCCCATGTCTCATTCTTGACCTGATTGAATTTGGCCTTGTCCTGCATCTGATGCCTTCCATTGTCTGTGCCTCTGGCTCTAGCTCCTGACCTGTACTCAAGAGGCCAGTCACTGTCCCCACCTCCTTCTATAGCTAATTAGGACAAAAAGAGGGTAGGAGCCTTGACAGCTCCTCAAGTTGAAATGCTTGAGACTTGGTGAGTCCTTCAGTCTTGGTAATGCTCACTGAGATACCTCCCCTGTATCTCAGTCAGCTTAGTGCTGCCTACCATTTTCCGATTGTCAGCCATTCTTCCCCTCTTCCCAGCCTCTGCTAAATCTATGTTTACTAAATTTTGGTACATTCAAAAGGATGTTTATAACATGCTGAGTAGGTTATAATGATTAGCAATAAAATAGACTTTTGCCACCAGTAAATTAAGAATTAAAATGTTGTAATTTTGAAGATGTAAGGTATTGTATAGCACTTTGCAATCCTTGCAGTAGAGTAGGAGTATTACTTAATACTTACTGGTGCTTAAATGTTTGTCTTCAGTTATATTTTGTCCCAGAACATTAGTGAGGTTTAATGTAGGTCCCAGTATTCCCCTTTATCTATCAAACCTTTAGAATTCACTAGAGTTACCATGCCCAGAGGGCCTTCATTACAGAATTCTGTCAAGCTTAGCCTTGGAATAAAGGAGATAACTTTCTGAAGGCTGTAGCTACCATATTGTTTTTTCTCTAGAGTGACTGCTGATGGAGCACCAGAATTGAAGCTAGAGAGTATGAATTCAAAGGCCAAGCTGCATGCTGCTCTTTACGAGAGGAAGCTCCTGTCTCTGGAGGTGCGAAAACGTAGACGACGGAGTAGCAGATTGAGGACGATGAGGCCAAAATACCCAGGTACCTGCTGGGGAGCTTTCACCAAACTTTATTATCTGGGTCCTGCCAGACCGAGTTACCCAGCTGCTGACTCAATATTTATTGAATCAGAACCTACCTCATCACATGCATATATTTGTTTATAATATTTCCTTGAAGCTTAATTTCAAAAGGATTGTAAGTTTTAAAACCTTCCATTCTATAATATTTGCATTGAAGAGTGTCTGTAGCACACCCATTTTGGCTTTTGTTCTTATTCCAACATCATCCAAAAATACCTGATACTTTAGAAATAACATTAGCCTCATTGTAGTGAATTCCTGAGCATTACCACTCAAGTTTTTTATGATTAAGTAAGTCCAGTTCGTTCTTTGACGTTGCTAAATGGCAGAATATCTTAGACAAAGTGGAATTTCTCCCATGTTGCAGGTCTGTTGCTTCTTGACTGATAGACTGATTTCCGTTTTTTCTCTCTGCCCCTCCTTTGTTGAACACCTGTATTGGGCAGCATGTTAGTCACTGGGGTTTTGTTGGTGAATAAAAAGATATGGTCTCTGTCCTTATAGACTTTCAAGGCAGTGGAGAAGAAGAATAATGAATAAACAGGAGAGAAGGTACCTCCATGAACGGTGCTTTTCTAAAATCTCTAACGCACTGTAGAAATTACTAAGCCAAGGGGTTTTTTTCCTTATGTTGAGAAATGCATTGGTGTACTGAGAAATATCAACTATTGAAGGTCATTAATAGATTTTTAGAATATTTAAGATTAGAGAGTAAAATGTGGTTACTAATAATTTTGTACCTTGTTTGTAGTTTGATTTAGAAATAGTCTTTTTACTAAAAAGATAAAAGGAAGGTATTGGGAGAGAGGAAAATTTAATCCTTTTTTCAGCAACATTAGTGATTCTTCGCATTTAGTGATTACTCAACCAGCTGAAATGAATGTTAAAACTGAGACAGAGAGTGAAGAGGAAGAAGAAGTTGCATTAGACAATGAAGATGAAGAACAGGAAGCTTCCCAGGAGGAGTCTGCAGGGTCTCTTGGAGAAAATCAAGCCAAATATGCACCCCCATTGACTGTTATGGTAGAAAATTCACCCAAAGAAAATTCCACGAAAGTTCCTGAGTGGAATAATAAAGGTGAACAGAGCTGCAAAATTGAGACTCAGGAGCCAGTTCCTAAATTTAATCTGATGCAGATTCTACAAGAGAATGGAAATCTTAGGTATGTATCTTTTTAACTTGTATAACAGATAATAACTAATTTATTCTGTGTGCCAGGTACTATTTTAATGGCTTTATGGTCATTTTTCTTTTAATATTCACAGAAGTCCTATGAAATAATGACTATGTTCAGACCTTGCTACTATTAGGGAAACCAAGCCTTAGAGAAATTAAATAACTTGTCTAAGGTAGAGCTGCAGTACAAACTCATGTCTCATTGGCCTGACAAATATTTGTTGGGTATTTGTATCAGTCAGACAAGGAACTCAAGAAGCTCATGGTATTGTATGGCAGAAAGAGAGCTGGGACTGTGACCCCAGTATGGTACAGGAATACCATACTGGAGAGTGCTGGTATAGGTAAGAAAGACACGGAGTACTGTCACAGTCATTCATCTGGTCCCTCGGCAAGTTTTTGTTGAACATCTGTGCTGTGCCAGGAATTGTGCTAGGTCATATCACATTACTATGGGGACCAAGACAGGTTTTTAAAGCTTCAAATCAGTGAGGAAGACTAACAGTAAATAAAGAAACATGGTCATTTCAGACAATGAGAGATGCTGTGAGGACAGTAAGACGGTGCAATGTTAGAATGTAATTGGGCAAAGGGTTACTTAGGTTGTAGGGATCAGGCATATAGAGGTTACCTTTGAGGTGAGTTCTGAGTGATAAGGAGTCAGTCATATGATTATCAGGGATCAGAATATTCCCACAGAACATCAGGTTCGAGTTCAGTGTGTTTACAAAATACAGACTGGAGTGGTATAATTATGTGGGTAAGAAGTGAGACCGAACAATTGGATACTGTCAGATCATGGAGGTTAAGAGGAGCCTGGGATTTATTTACTAGATGATTTTTTATTTTATTTTTTATTTTTTATTTTTGAGTCGGAGTCTTACTCCGTCGCCCAGACTGGCCGGGAGCGGCCACTGCAGCCTCGACCTGCTGGGCTCCAGCGATCCTTCCACCTCAGCCTTCCGAGTAGCCGGAATTACAGGCACGCGCTACCATGCTCAGCTGATTTTTTGATTTATTGTAGAGATGAGGTCTCGCCAAGTTGCCCAGGCGGGTCTTGAACCCACGGGCTCAGGCAATCCACTCACCTCAGCCTCCCAAAGTGCGGGAGTACAGACTGAGCTACTGAGTCCGGCTACTAGATGATTTTTTAAACAGTTGAATGGTATAGTAAGATCTTGTTTTAGAAAGTAAATTTTGGTTGCACTATAGGATAGTGATTGATGAGAGAAGAAACTAAAGGCAGGAGGGTGAGTTAGGAACTGTTAGAACTGCCTAGATCCAGGAAGATGAAGGCCTTGATCAGAGCAATGGCTATAGGAATGGAGAGAATTGGAAGGACTTAGTGAAATTTGCAAAGTAAAATTGACAAGACTAAATTTTCCACTTTGGGCAACTTGGTGATGCCACCAGTCAATATTAGGAACATAGGAGTTGATTTCATGATAGAAATAATGGGTTTCATTTGAAACACAGTAAGGAAGAAGTACTTTGGCTGAAGTGCAGCAGACAGGTGAAAATATAGCTTTGTAAGTCAAGGTTGAAAAGGATTGTATATTTGCCAGTTAAAGCCTTCAGAGTGGGTGAGATTGTTCAATTCCACTTAGTTCAGCAAGTAGAAAAAAAGAGAATTGAGCCCTAGGGAATACTACTGTAGGTTCAATGGGTCGGTCAGTAAAAAGACCAAGAAATAGCAGTGAGAGATAGGCATAAACTGGGAGGGAGCAGTCAGAGGAAAGCAGCAAGATGAGTTTCAAGTCTGCAGAGTGCCTTAGATAGCACCTTAGGATGAGCAGTGAAAAGAGCCTCCTGGATTTATGGCCTAGGGCCAACTGAAGAGGCCCCAGAGCAGTTGTAAGCTGAGAAAATAAGAAAGCAAGTGTGACTAACTTTCAGAGGGTTTGGCTATGAAAGGAAGGTGAGAATGCATCAGGGAGAGAGCCAGCTAAGAGAAAGGGAATTTTTTTTTTTTTTAAGATAGGGATTCTGAAGCTTATTCATTGACTTAAGGAGAAGGATAGGATATGATGATCAGAGGACTAGAGATGCAGAAATGGATAGATTGATAGAGAAAGGTCTTTAGGGAAGGTAGAAAGAGGCCAGGGAGGGTTGTGTCTTCCTATAAGTCAAAAAGAAAGAACTATGGGATGAATGCAGTAGGTAGAAGTTGAAGAGCAAGGAATCTTAGGTGTTTATACATGGTAGCCTTTATTTTCTAAATTAGAGGCCAATTCTTATACTGAAAGGCTGGAGGGTGACATTGAAGTATGGGAGATAGTTAAGGTTTAGAACAGTGTTGTAGAGAATAAGAGTAGTTCCCTTAGTGAGAACATAGTGAATTCAGAAGACCCCTGGGCTCTGGCTGTTTCAGTGCTACCAACTGGCCATGTGGTCAAAGCAAGTCAAAGAACTTCTCTAGGCCTTAGTTTCCTTTTCTGTTAAGCCAAGGTCTGGGGTTAGACAAATGTTTTTTCAAAATACTTCCTGATAGGAAAAAATAGTCTGCTAAATTGAAAATAGAACATTTGAAAACCACTGGACTATATTCTGAGATTCTTTCCAGCAATAACATTCTCCTTAGTTGTTGTAGAAATAAATTGCTTCCTCACAAATCTTACGGATCTCGCTTTCAATGAGGAAACAGGGGTGTGTTCGTGTTCATCAGTGGTTTTCAGATTGTGTTCCCAGAAGCTGTCCATTGTTCTGTGGGTTTCTCAGCTACTAAGGGACTTGGGGAAGGTCATGGCAAGGGTTCAGGACTCTAGGCATGGCCTCCTATTATATATTTGATATACTGAGAAGCTACATAGCTTTTTGCTTTTTTTTTGAGTCAGGGTATTACTCTGTCACCCAGACTGGAGTGCAGTGGCACGATCATGGTTCACTGCAGTCTCAACCTTCTGACCTTGGCGATCCTTCTGCCTCAGCCTCCTGAGTAGCTGGGACTATAGGCATGCACCACCACGCCTGGCTAATTTTTAATTTTTTTGTAGAAACAATGTCTTACTATGTTGCCTAGTCTGGTCTTAAACTGCTGGGCTCAAGTGATCCTCCTGTCTCGGTCTCCCAAAGTGCTAAGATTACGGGCATTAGCCACCATGTCTGGCCAACCTGTTGCTTTTTAAAAATAGACTTCTTCACCGTAAATCATTCTGGCTTTCATTCTTTCATCTTTTTTTGGTTTGTTTGTTGCAAATGACTAGCTGGCCAATGTGTCCAGTATTTTAGAGACAGTCTCAGAATTAACATCCCAGGGATCTCATTAATAAGGTTTACAGAAATGGAAAACTTAGTGCTTGTTCATTTGATTTGCAACAAAACAATGATTAAATCTTAGCTTATGAACAATAATTTTCTTATTCAAAAGACCTGCATGTTTTAGTATAAAGGGATCAGTCAGTGAAATTGGGCATTCTACATTTGGAGGTGTCTGAAATATGCTATTTCCTGCTCCTTATATTGCAAATGAATTCATTGACCAAAAGTTGATGATTTTTAAAATGTATTCTGAGTTGAAAATAATGTGGAAGGAAAGCTTATGGGAATGGATGGGGGGCAGGTGGCATATGCTTTCTAGGTGAATAAGAATATAATTATTGTCTTTGTGGAGAAACATTTGAAAATATGAATTTATTGTTTCAAAGTCATAGTGTGCTCCCGTAAATTATCCCTGTTAGTAACATATCTAGCCTTATTTATAGTTCACGTTCTGAACCTCTTATGTATTAAGCTTTCAAAAGCAAATCTTAGCCTGACTTCCCTGCCCTCCAATTCTCCACCACATACATGGACGCTAATCTGGGGCCCTCTTAGGAGTTCCAGTTTGCTCTGGACAAATCCTTCATCCTAACCTGGGGGAACAGTGAGTGGAAAGCATTCAGTGATTATATGTGTGAGGATTGTAAACAGAATTTGTGTTGGGCCCTAATCCTCGCTGATGTAATTTTGGCTACAGTGTCAGAAGGCCGATCAGCTGAAGTAACCAAAATCTCGCCTGAAAGAAAACAGATCTGCCATGGTTAGCAGCTGAAGTGAAACTCATCAGTGTCTCTCTGGTACTTCTGTCTTCCAAACAATATAGCCTGATCAGATTTCCTTGTTTCCAACTTAGACTGCCAGGCCAAAAGTAGCTGGGTTCTTCATTGGTGTTAATGAGGTGCTTTCTACTGGATTTGAGGGTTTCTTTCTCCCCCTGAATGTCTGGGCTTGTCCTGGCCCATCATTTCCTCCATGCCAGTCTCTTGTTGGACTCACTCATTTGTTCTGGGTTCCAGCCATTCCCATCTTGTAGTTGAGAAAAGCATGGCCTTAAAATCTGGTCTTAGGAGTCCCTTTGTTGGACTTATTTGTTTCCCGCTTTGGATGCTTTTACGAACCAAAAATAGTAGTTGCCATAGCATGATCCATACTTTTGTACTGATAAGTATTCTTAAGGACTGCCAGTGCAAAAAACCTTTTCTCATTAATATAGTGGTTTTTGTGAAGATTCAATACTTCTCCTGACTGTTCCCCCAAGAAAGTTGTTTAAAAGTTCAGAGATAAGGGAATGAGTAAGAAACCTGATTTTCTATTCTTGTTTTCTCCCCCATGCTAATAATGAGAACATAAATAGGATTCTCCATCTCTGATTCTTTTAATGGAAATATTATTTTTAAAAACCTCATGTACTGTTTAGAAGGAATCTTTTGTAGTGGCTATAAAATGGGTTTCATATTTCTTAGCCATTTTAATAGAAGGCTCCTCAGAGGCTGCTTTGATAGAGGCAAGTACATATATGTTAGGCTTATAGTTCTGTCTCATAACGGTGTGTTGTTTTGGATTCCTATAGCAAAGTGCAGGCCCGAATAGCGTTCTCAGCATACCTCCAGCATGTTCAGATTCGCCTGATGAAAGACAGTGGAAGTCAGACATTCAGTGCCAGTTGGGCCGCCAAAGAGGATGAACAGATGGTGAGGCTATTCTTATTGGAACCGTCTTACTTTCCCTTTTTTTCTTTTCTTTTTGTCCCTTCTGTTAGGGTAAAGAACAGTAATTACGTTTCTAGATTTCTCTTACTTTAGTGTAAAGTGAATCTTTGATTTGGAGCTGTGTTCATTATACCATGTAGTGAGGGCATCAGTTTAGTTCATTTGGAAATGAAAATTGGTTGCTCATTGGATGTGAGGTCCTGTGCAAAACCTTTGAAAAGAATAACAACTTATAGTCCTTCTTCAAGCAACCCCACATCTTATTAACTCTTTGAGGTAGGCATTGTTATCCCTGTTTTACAGGTGAGGAAACAAAGGCCCAGAGAAGCCAAGTCTGCTAGCTTTCAGCTGGTATGTGGTAAAGGCGGAACTTGAACCCGGATGTTATCATTGTACATTATTTGTGCTTCCATGTTTTCATGCATCATAAGGTGCATATTTTCTGTTCTGAGGAGTCAAATTAGTTCTTTGAAAGTCAACACCCTCTCAGAATGCACCATCCTCCAGCCTAATATTGTTTCTTTACTAGTTGTAACTTTTTTCTTAGGGTACTAGAATCAAACTTGTGTGATAATTTTTACTTATCAGTCATTTAACATGCCTGGCATTTCATATTCTAGGAAGGTTTTTCTTTTTGGATCAGAACTACAGGGAGCTTCAAACTCTTTGGTAATGTCAGAGCTTAGAAGAAGCCACAGCCCTTGCTTTCTCACAACAGGGGTCTGTCGCCAAAAAGAGAGGGACCTTTAAGTCTAAATTAGCTGCATCCTTTATTCCACTCAGTGGTCACCTTACTGTAATTTTTAGTCTGCCGCATTACCCGTAAAGACCTGGTAGGTCATTATGCTGAGCTTATTATTATAAAAACATGTTGGTTATCCCAGAAAACAACTTACGAATTTAAAGTAGCTAATATAACTGAGAGATAAAAACTTGTGTATTGTGAATAATTCTTCAACCATCAGTGGAAAATGTTAGCTCTGCTCTTTCCAAGTGGAAAATTGAAACTGCCTTTTTGAGAGTCAGTTTGTCTGCTCCACGGTGAAAAAATAATATTTTAATATAACAGCTTAAACTACCCTATAGTAAAGACAGCAGAGTAGAACTGTGAAATCCAACCCTCTGGTTATGAGGCTGTTCCATTTATGCTGGAGCAAATTGGCACCCAAGGACAATGAACCCAAATCAAATTCAAGAAGAAAAAAATAGTCCAAAAGAGAATAACCCCTTCTGATGCTGGCTTAGAATTCACACAGGATTACTGTAGAGCTTTCTACAACAATACTGAGGATCATTCTTGCAAAACCTAAAGCCAGCTCTATGAATTCCTTCTTGAAAATATACAAAGAGGACCCCCCAAAACAGGAATTTGTTTATAAAAAATTATGTATTCTTACATGTGTAAACTTCAGTCACCTTTAAAGTACTCTTCATTTGATGCAATACATCTATAGAGACACTTTTGCCACTGCTCAAAACAGTTTTTGAACTCGTCCATTTTGATGCCTTTTAGTGCTTCTGCCATTTTTTGTTTCATCTCTTTCACATCGGGGCAGTGTTTTCCTTTGAGGACTTTTTTCATCTAAGGAAACAAAAAAAAGTCAGGAGGGTGAGGTTACGAGGGTCATGCTGTCTTTGGTCAAAAACTGTTGAACACTCAGTGAAGAGTAGACAGGTTGTTCATGTAAATCGCCCATCATGAAATGCAAATGTGTTGAAAGAATCTCAAAAAAAAAAATTCACTGAAGCTGAACTGAACACAGCCTCTTATGACAATACTAGCTGGCATACTGATGCTGATGGGTTTCTAGAACACTTTCCTAGTGAGGGAAGCCTGTAGTACAAGGGGCTCGCCCTCCAAAAAAAAAAATTCTGGTTTTTTTGGGGGGGTCTTTCTTGTCTCTAGAGCAAGTCCTTCCCCATTTGCTCGTGGCTGTGGCAGTGGTCTTGCTTAAGAGGAAGGTAGTTGTAGAGTTGTCCTCTTTGGTCTGGATTAGGGTTAGAGTTTCTGTATCTCACAACTCACATAAGGCACAGACATCACCAGACAGTCCCCAAAACTTAACATCTTTAGGCAATTTTATTGTGTTTATGGGGCAACAACATCTGTAAGGCCCTTAGTGTTAAAAAAAAAACAAAACAAAACTCTCTGAAGTATTTATGATATCAATCATCTGATTTTTATCTTCAGTTTTCAGAATTCCTTGTCCCCATCTTAGGTGAGATGTATTATTTTAAATTTCCCTTAGTGACCTTCCACTGTGCCCTTCTTGCCAATCCTTAACTCTAAAAACTTCCTTATCCTTGGAAGAGAGGAAAAAAAAAAACAAGCCATCACCTTTGAAGCTACTATGGCAGTTCTTTCTGTCACTAAACTTTTTTTTTTTTTTTTTTGAGTTGAAGTCTCACTCTGTCACCCAGACTGGAGTGCAGTGGCCGCTCTCGGCCACCACAGCCTCGACCTGCTGGCTCTGGTGATCTTTCCGCCTCAGCCTTCCGAGTAGCTGGAACTGCAGACGTGTGCTACCATGCCTGGCTAATTTTTGATTTATTGTAGAGATGAGGTCTTGCCAAGTTGCCCAGGCGGGTCTCGAACCTGCGGGCTCAGGCAATTCACTCACCTCAGCCTCCCAAGGCGTGGGATTACAGGCTGAGCCCAGCCTTTTTTTTTTTTTGAGTTGGAGTCTCACTCTGTCGCCCAGACTAGAGTGCATGCTCACGGCCACCGCAGCCTCAACCTGCCAGTCTTAGGCTAAATATTTTGATTTATTGTAGAGATGAGGTCTTGCCAAGTTGCCCAGGCTGCCCTCAAACCCGTGAGCTCAGGCAGTACTCTCACCTCAGGCCCTCAAAGTGCTGGGATTATAGGCTTGAGCCACCGCACCCAGCCCACTAAACTTTTTAAGTCGGTAGTTTCTACTCTGCCTGTATTCCTCATGCCCCTGCTTTTCCTAACGTCTTCCTTGTACCCTCTGTATTAAAAGCATTCTCTTGAGATGATCCCACAATGGCCAGGTCCGGGACCTTGTCTGTGCAGTGATCCTTTCCATTGCCAGCTTCTTGGAAGACCTTGACATGGTGACCTTCCCTCACTTGGCCTCTATGACACTGTTTTCTCCTGGGTGTCTTCCTACATCTCTGATGTTTCTATCCTGTTTGTTTCTGATGTCTCCTTTTTTTTTTCTATCTCTAAGTATGAATATTTTCGCATTCTTTTTCTACCATCTCACCTTCGATGATTTCATTTGCTCCTGCAGTTTTGGTTTCCGCCCACTGTCATGAATGCTACTTTCCCTAAATAACTCTGTCTGACCACCCCACAAGATACGATGACTGTTCTTTAAATTATTATTGTACTATTTGTGTATGTAGTCTGGCACTTTCATAACTGCTACTTTATTACGTAGTTATTTGTATACATATTTGATTTTTATTTTCTGACTGCTAGCTTATTGAAGGAAGAGAATAGTTTGTTTTTTTTTTTAATCTTTCTGTGGCCTTGTATCTGTCATGTTTGTTCTGGGTCTTATTTGATCATACTGTGCCTGTATGATCCCTTCAGAGCTTGTCTTCTGTTACTTAACACAATCCCTGCTTTTTTCTCCCTTAACTCTTTGATTTATAGGAGCTGGTAGTCCGTTTCCTTAAGCGAGCATCAGGTAACCTCCAGCACTCGCTGAGGATGGTATTACCCAGCCGACGATTGGCACTTCTAGAACGCAGAAGAATCCTGGCCCACCAACTGGGTGACTTTATCATTGTATACAACAAGGTAAGTGGTGTATTTGTTAGTCTTGTGCTTTGGATTGCCATAGACTGTCAGAAACAGTTAGAAGTGTCTGTCTAACTGGGTGGAAAGATTCTTCTTCTGTTTTCTAGCATCATTATCCCTATGCTTACTGTTAAAGGAAGCAGGACTCCACCCCTTAAGTCAGCAGAGCTGAAAAACTATTTCTTACTGCTGAAAACCTAGTGGCCGCGGTTAACTCTTATCAGAAGGCACATTTCTTTTGAGCTTTGTTGCACCTGTGATGAGTACTGGCCTCTGTGACTCTGTGTTGTTGTTATTGTGCCTGTAAACAACGATGAATTGCCCATTTCAGAGCAAATTTGAACTGTAAATTTCATATGATGAATTAAATCTCTTTTTTGAGAAAGTGATACTTTCTTCTCTGAAGGATTTTATACAGTGACATCATTTTTCAATCAAGCTCAGGAAATATACTATTTCATTTAGGATATTTTGCAAAGCATCCTAAATCCAGGGGCCTCAGAATGCATTAAAAACATAATTTTGAAGGTTGGTGTGGGGATTTGGTCAGTTTGTAGAAGGAGAAGTTGAGACCTAGAAATTTAAGTGGTTTTTCTAAAGTTGCATGGAATAGTTAGTAGACTATCGATACACCAAATCCATATCCACAGTTTATTCCAGTTCTGCTGAGAATTTTTTTTATGTTGTATATACGTGAAGAACCTATTCAGTTTGGAAGCTGGTATAAGAGTATCTTACAAGACCTATCTGTTCTTTCCTAATAGAACAATACTGTGTCTCTGTTGTCATATTGTTAAATATATGTGTAGTCACAGATAGTACTAAGCTTCTATAAAAAGCTCTTTAATCAATGGACCATCTACGTAGAAAGTAAAAACATGATAAATATTTACATTTGTTCTGCAACTTTCACTTGGGAATTTCAGAATGTTTCACAAAATAATGGCCAAAAGTAATATATCAAATTTATATTTGTCAAAAGTACATGGAATAATTTTTTTTAATCGTCCTCTCTTGCCTTACATGGAATAATTAAATGTCTTTACTCTAAGGACTAATTAGCTCAAAGGTAATGAAACCAGATTAATGAAGTGTACATTTATCAGAGTTAGTTTCATCTTGTTATTTTTCTATGGGGCTTTGGCACGGGGCAGGAAACAGAACAAATGGCTGAAAAGAAAGTGAAGAAGAAGCTAGAGGAAGAAGAGGAAGATGGGGTGAATACAGAAAACTTTCAGGAGTTCATCAGACAAGCAAGGTAGGAGACAATCTTTTTTTTTTTTGAGTTGGAGTCTCACTCTGTCGCCCAGCCTGGAGTGCAGAGTGGCACGCTCACGGCCACCCCAGTGTCGACCTGCTGGGCTCCAGTGATCCTTCTGCCTCAGCCTTCCTTCAACTTTCCAAAGAGTTCTCTCAGAACTCTTTGGAGTTCAGTAGCCAGAACTACAGGTGCGCACTACCACACCCTGGCTAATGTTTTTGATTTATTGTAGAGATGAGGTCTCGCCAAGTTGCCCGGGCTGGTCTTGAAACCGCCGTCTCAGGCAATCCTCTCACCTCAGTCTCCCAAAGTGCTGGGATTACAGGCTAAGCCACTGAGCCTGGCTGATAGGAGACATTCTTAATAAAAGCCATTTTATTCCATCTTCCATACTTCCCAGTGAATGAATGAAACCACTGAAAGCTGGACAAGGTGGCACACACCTGCAATCCCTGCTACTTGGGAGGCTGAGGCTGAAGGATCCTTTGAGCCCAGGAGCTTGAGGCCAGTATGGGCAGCATAGCAAGACCCCATCTCTAAATGAAAAAAAAAAAAGAGAGAGAGAGAAAGAAAGAAAAGAAAGTAAATCACTCTCAGAAGGAGAAAAGGTTTCATAGGTTTGGTCTCTTTATGTCTCAGCCAACATGTTGCTGTTGTCACAACTTCATTTATTGAAACAGCGCTGCTGGGTGTCTGGGCTGTAGTTCTAGACAGCCTTCAAAGTAACCACCACTCGAAGTTCTGAGAGAACTCTTTGGAAAGTTGAAGGTAGAGGTTTCTAGTGTGTACTGGGCCTAAATTTATCCCTGGCCTCCTGATGCAGTGGAGATGACAACACTTTGCCTACAGTAAGTGGATTGAAGAATTGGCATGCTCTCAATCTGTGAATTATGCCTAATTTATATAAAATAGAGCAAGTCCTTCATACTTAGGCTTAATCTTTAGAAATTGAGAATCTCGGTATTCGGTTCTCTATCTTAATACAAGTCAGCCAGACCATTTGACCCATTTGTATTGTTTCCAAAGGAAGAGATATCAAAGGCACTTGATTTTAAATCTTGTAGAACTCACACTGGGGGCCTTTTTCGAACTAGAGGGTTGTGCAAAGCTACTAAAAGAAATGATAAACAGATATAGTCTCCATTATGTAGATTTCAACCATCCAAGTCACAATAGGGGGAATATCAGAAAATCAGCTCTTTATGTTCATTTGTGAGGTTGAATGAGGCAGGGAAGGGGACTTATAGCATTATCTTTGCTTAATACCTTGAACAGACCCCACTTATGCCTGTGTACTTAAACATATAGCAGACAAACACACCATTTTGTGGGAATCTATAATTGTATGATGTTATTTTGTTGACATCCTTGAGTCTTAAGTAATATGATTGATAAAACAGGTGTAGAAACAAAGTAAGAAACCATTTTTCATATCAACATTATAAAAGCAGAAAAGGAAATAAAACTAGATTATGTTCATAAAAATAGCTCTACTTTTTTTTTTTTTTTTTGAGTTGGTGTCTCACTC